>NW_015551089.1:278570-303532 GCF_001515605.1 Sinocyclocheilus anshuiensis | reverse complement strand
ATATACTAGTAGTGTAATGCTAATGCATTTTCAATGAGCTGAAATACAATTGAAATGTACTTGAAGTACATTAAAACGATGCTTCAAATATACTCTAACTGTAGTTCATGAAGTATTAAAAGGACATTTTAAATGTATTTTAAGAAATACACTTAAATTGCACTAAATATACTTAAAGTGGTTCCATTTTAACATTCAATATATTAAATATATTACAAATAGATTAAAATCCAACTTAAACATATCTTGAAATACACTTAATATACTTAAAGTTGTTTCAAAATAATACATTTAATACGCACTTAGTATAGTATAATTTAAATATAGTAAGTATGTCTGAAAAAGCAATTTAAATATATTTATTTTTCACCTGGGAACTTTGCAAAAATTCAAAAGAATTGTTGAATCAATCTTTTAACAAATTCACCATACACAAGAACTTAAAACTACTGGTTCATTTTGTGAATCAGTTACCGTTTGCAAGTACTCAAGAGAATCAGTGAAGAGTTTTGCTGCTGGTTCATTTACATTTGCATTTACATTAACTGTTTGAAAATAATTATTTGGCAATTCTTCGCAAACTGGTTCACAAAAATGTCTTGAACTTCCAAACATGAGAATCAGTTATTTTATGAGATACTTTACTTGTGTTCAAATAGTTATTTGATTATTACTTTTATTTAGTTGCTTTCCAACCAGGGGTGTGTCTACGTGGTGGCCAGGGGTGGCACCGGCCCCCCCTGAAATTTGGCTGGCCACCCCAGGTGCCCCCCCCACCAGATGTCTTGCGATAGGCTTGTTTTTAGTAAATTTCTAACTGCATCTGGCAGTGGCGGATCCTGGCATGTGTAGGCAGCTGCCTAGGGACGCTTTCTTCTCTTCTTTATACTTAATTTTAGGCTGTTTCTATAGTGTGATCTTATTGACAATGTCGAGAGCGCATAATGTTACGCGATCCATGTGCGCAAGGATGAATCTCTCCACTCCCAAGCGGATTTCCTTCACTCACACAAAACTGGATGTGTGCTTTTAAATATTTCTTTAGAGTTCTTTTATGAATTGGCTCTGCTCTGTCACTGTCCCTGTCACTCTCTGTTTAGTGAGTGTACACGATGTATTATAACATACATCGTTCCGCAAACACAACCTCCTCCCCCGGCCACCCTCTTTAGAGCCAGTGCCCCCGACTGCCCCCCCCATTTAAAATGCTCTAGACATGCCCCTGTTTCCAACACGTGTAGGAAATATTGATGTATTGCTGTTGCGTGTGTAATAAGTAATTACTCTTCGCCATCTTGGATTTCACACTAAAAGCTAATGACTTCTTGATGACCTACTATTCCTTAGTTAATTGCCCAGATAGCACACATCTAATGCCCTCTGTTCCTGAAAATTGTGTGATAAACAATTAAGCCCGTTATATTTCATTAATAACAGCTCTGAATACTTCTGCTCATCCTTCTGACATACTGTATCATTACAATCATACAACACAGGCAACACTTTAACACAAGACACTTGACATATTACACTTATAGAGAGCTGTCCTTTAATAGACATCTCAACTCCACCTGTACAACTCCTTTTAACATCTGATTCCTTTCCCGCTGTCTAATGGGAGGGGGTTATTTTTTTTATTACTTTAAAAAAAAATATATATATATTTTGTGCATTGATTTTAAGCAGCTCCTTCCAATTAGTTGCTGCCCTCAGAAGCGGTAGCAGTCACCCAGAGGAGAGTGACAGACCCAGGCTGAAGGAACAAAAAAAAAGCTTTGATTAGAAAACTGAGCAAATTCACACAGTCCTCTGTGAAGCCTGTCTATTGTGACAACCTCACAGTTTCCATACCAGATTACTGGGTATTCCACTGAGCCTGTACTAATTGACAAAATTATTCACTGGAATTAAAAACGCTGCACACCGCATTTGGCTGATCTTTCAACAGTTAAGTGTGCAGAGATCAATTCCCTCTTGGCTTTGGGTGTTTTTTGTTGGCTCCAGGCTTCTAATAATTCCTCTTTTAATGGATTGCTTTGATATTCTGTCACTCTTTCGTTTGATAGGATTTTATGGAATGTTCCAAGGCCTCTTATTTGTCACAGGCAGAGCTTAGATGACTTGGGTACGTCAAATATGTTGTGATCAGAGGTTTTCAAAGATGTGTTTGGCATTATTCAACATAAGCACAAGATGGGGAAGTGACACACATTTCCAGAATCAAACATGTCGTGATGTTGAAATCAAAGAATTACTGTCACTGATTAAAAAATAAGAAAAAATACAATTTCATTGTAATTTTTATAAAGCTAAACAATACTTTTCCATTTTTATCAATAATAGATGTTTGTCTAATTTATATAAAGAAAAAAACTAATTATTTAACCCCTAATTTATCATAAGAAAGACCTATGCAAAATTTTGAATCTTATATTTTCTTCCTAATTTACCTTGTTTAAAGGACAATGCGAAGAACAGTACATTTATAATCTTTTTTATTTTAAAATTAAAAAATATATATTTTTATACATTTTTATTAAGCAAGGATATGTTAAATTGATAAAGAGTGATAGTAAAGACTTAAATTGTTTTTAAAAAAAACTATTTTGAATAATTGCTTTTTAACTTTTTATTCATCAGAGAACCTTGAAAGAAGTAAGTTCCAAAAACCTGTAAAGCAGCACAGCTGTTTCCAACACTGATAATAATAGATCAGCATTATGGAAAAATACACTCTTTATGAGGTTATTTATTTATAAATCAAACTCACATGAGACGTTTGGCAAAAGTATGTCATTTACAATTTTTTTTTTTTAAGATGCAATGTAATCATCATCAAAGCTCAACACAACGAAATACCACAGTATGACAATAAAGTGTGGGGAAAGTTGTTTTGGTATTTATTGCAGATTTGCATTGTGTTCTGTGTGTGCATTTCAGTTCTATTCGTGTACAAAAACTGAATGTGTTAATTTACCAAAAAACACAAAAAAAGACCAGACAAGACAAAGATGCTAATTAAGAACTGGATTTTTATTTTTTTTATTTTTTTTTAGAGGTGTTAATTCTTTGTTTGGAGTTCTCTTTCACAGCCACCTTAATTGTTTTTTTTTATTTTATCTTTTTTTTTATAACTGCATTAACATAAGTCCTCAGAGTTTGAATACATATAAAGACACCTTCATTAAGCTTCATTTTGGAGCAAAAAGCAGGCTGTTCTTATGTACACAAGTGTAGATAGGCATTGTAATGCATAAGCTGAAAGGGGAATTTAGTACCTAAGGGTTGCCATGGAGCATCAATTCCACAGCTATCTGAAACTCAGCAGCTAAAAGCTCTCTCAGACACAAATGCACACCGTTTAGGTCCCTGCATACCCCATAACTAACTATTCTTCTTGGCCCTGTCATCAAGACTGTTTGTTTTGTTGTGCTGTCAGTCATACATGAGACAGCCTCTAATGCACTGCATCCGGATTACTGTGTTTTGCAGAGACAAAGCCGGCCTGCACTTTCAACGGAGTGGAGTACCGTGACGGGGACATGTTCAGGATGGATGCCTGTCGCTTCTGCCGCTGTCAGGGCGGTGTGTCTGTGTGCTTTACGGCCCAGTGCGGCGTCCTCCACTGCGAACGCTACTACGTCCCTGACGGAGAGTGTTGTCCTGTCTGTGAAGGTTAGATGACCCTTGCAGTAGCTGTGGAAAGACAAAATATTCCTGTTCTTCATAAACTGTTTGTCAAGAGCGTAAGCAGGCATATGTGCACCTTTCTCCAAATGATATCAGGCTGTCTTTAGCGTTAGCCTTGTGCCTTAGGGCCTGTTTTGCATTTGCTGTTGATGTTCTGCCTGTAATTGAGGTGATTTTTGTGAATTTTAATGAACAGTGTCATCCAGGTTCAAAACTAGATTCTGAAGCAATTATGGCGTGACTAGTTTTTTAACTTCTCCGAGGATATTGTGCATTTTACATTACTTGATGGGGAAGATTCTGTAGATTGGACGGTAAATTTGCGGGATAAATTCTTTGTGTGCTTGCATTCCCCCAATTCAGCGAGCATCCAATTAGTTCAGGGAAACTGTTCATTGTTTTATTTTGTAGACAACCTGTAATAGGTTGCCAGGGAGCATGTAATTTCGATTGCTATGCTTCTCTTGTGGGTAGGTTTTGTTGTCCAATACATTACTGCTTGTAATTACCATGCTACATTTTCTGCTCATGTTATATTTATCAGATTGTGGTCATGTTGAAATTAGCTTGCGAATGATTTTGCTGTTATGTAGTTAATTAAAAAGAAACTCCCTCAGTCCCCTGTAGCTTTCCTCCTGAGAGTTTTACTGCCATGAATTAAACAAATACATTCGGCCAACTAAAGATAGATGGCTCACAGTAAATGTAAGCCAGTATGACTCCGTATGCTGACTCATAGGCAGTCTTGGCTTATGAAGGAGGTAAATCATTTTAATCAACAACTTAGACCAGTGGTTCTCAACCTTTTTGGGGCTCCCACTGTCCACAACCATATTCAATGACATTTCTAGTTGTTCATGATGTACTGGATAAGAGTTTAAAAAACATTTTTTTACACACAATTTCTACCTGATGAAATTGTTTAGACTTTGGCATAACTAGAAAAATGGAGTTGTACAATTGTATTCATTTACATGACTTTCCAGTTCTAGAAACCACAATTTCACAATTAGACTTCACTATATATACATGTTTTCCAGGTATGTGGGAATCCTCATTTGTGACCCTGGACCACAAAACCAATCATAAGGGTCAATTTTTTTAAATTGAGATTTATACATCCTCTGAAAGCTGAAGAAATAAAATTCCATTGATCCATTGAGTTGTTAGGATAGGACAATATTTGGCCGAGAAACAACTATTTGAAAATCTGGAATCTGTGCAAAAAAATCAAAATATTGAGAAAATTGCCTTTAAAGTTGTCCAAATGAAGTTCTTAGCAATGCATATTACTAATCAAAAATTAAGTTTTAATATATTTACAGTATGAAATGTACAAAATATCTTCATGGAACATAATCTTTACTTAATATCCTAATGATTTTTGGCATAAAAGAAAAATCAATCATTTTGACTCATGCTATTTTTTTTTGGCTAGTGCTACAAATATACCCAAGTGACTTAAGACTGGTTTTGTGGTCCAGGGTCACATTTTTCAATGAAAACGTTTTTTGAGAAGATTAATTAAAATATGAAATATGTTGAATTTTGTTTGCACTTATTTTAATGTTTGTTTTGTCTTATATCAAATTATTTTAAATCATTTTGGGGCCCCCATTTTAAGCTTCCTGAAGCCAACTAGTGGGCACCAGCCTCCGATTGAGAATGACTAATCTGAGGTCACATTAGTGAATTTTCACAGGTAAAAAAGGTACATTGTAGCGCAGCTCTACAAAGAAGACACTTTCAAGTCAAGCAGCTTTCTATTGGTCAAAATGGAATTTACGTGATCAACTGAAAAAATATATATATGTCGAAAAAATCTTTCGACTTCAAGTGAAATTCAGTATTGATTATCAATTCCAATTGAAAATTCGATCTGTAAGGGGCCATTATCTGCTCCAAACTTGTCCAAGCTGATCATTAAATGGACTAAGCTTGTCATTAGCTAGTCTATGCTGGGTATTAGCTAGTCCAGGCTAGTCATTAGTTGGTCCAAATTGGTCGAAGCTGGTCATTAGCTGGTCCAAATTAGTTATTAGTTGACCTAAATTGGTCATTAGCTGGTCCAAGCTGATAATTAGCTGGTGCAAACTTGTAGACCATCTTGAACCAGCAACAAACCAGCCACCAGTTGTACAAACTTAAGGTGCTCAGAAACCATCTGCTATGTTCTAAAACAGCTTAAACCAGGGGTTCTCACCTCTGGCCCTCGAGGTCCACTTTCCTGCAGAGTTTAGCTCCAACCCTAATCAAACACACCTGAACAAGCTAATCAAGGTCTTCAGGATTACTAGAAAGTTACTGGCATGTGAGTTTGATCAAGGTTGGAGCTAAACTCTGCCGGAAAGTGGACCTCAAGGTGCCAGAGTTGAGAAGCCCTGGCTTAAACTGACTTTTCAAGCAGGGTACATTTTGCAGGATGTCAATACTGATGTGTGGCAGCTATTATCATCATCATGTCTTTCTGTTCTCTTAACTTCTTCCATATAGACCCCATCTACCCAGTGCTCAATTTAGCCGGCTGCTATGTGAATGGGCAGATCCTGGCACACGGAGACCATTGGCGTGAGGATGACTGTACCTTCTGCCAGTGTATGAGTGGAGAGGCCCGCTGTGTGGCAGCTGCCTGCGGCCACAGCTGTCTCAATCCTGTCACTGTGCCCGGAGAGTGCTGCCCTGTGTGTGAGGGTAAGAACAGATGCACTTTATGGATGCGGGTTGGAATTGTATTGGGTTGAGCGTATCATTCTTGGACATAAACACACTCTATGCAAGCACATGAACACAAATGTTTATGGTTTATGTGTAGTTATGATATGTGTCAGATCGCAATCATAACAGTTTTAGTATGCATCGCAATTTCAGCATCACACAAACACAACTACAGCCAGTATAAGCTATCTTCTTCCATAGTCAGTTTCACTTTCTGAATCAGCTACTGTCATGGCGAAGCTACAATTGGTCTTGCTGAGCAAAATGACATGTTTGATTCATGTTATTTTTACAAAAGTATAAATTTTTACATAGCTATTGTGATATGATATGACATGACATGATATGAGATTTCATGGTGACTAGTTATCCATACACAGGGCAGTACACTCCATTTTGTAATTACCGGATAACAACCTGGACATTCCACTCTGACCTCTTCTTGTCCTCAGGCTTATAGAATTATCAGTTTCTATGGCAACACTATTAACAGCAAAATACATTTCTGTTATTGACCCTTTGCCGGGAGTTTGATTGACAGACGATCTGACCAATCATAATGCCAAATCTGCCATTTTGTCCAACAAACAAACCAGACAGGAGAGTAGATTAACATCAGTGGACTTGAATTTGAAAAATTGTGTGTATTGACGTCTTTCCGCGGTTGAAACAAGATACCTTCTGATGTTCATTCATGTTTATTTCATGCTATAACTAGTAAAGAGGAAGAGATTATCAGTTCACGTGCCGCTTAAACTGAGGTCGCAAAATGCTATTTATTGTTTGAATTTATTAAAAAATGACAAAGTTTGAAAGTTGAGACTTTGTTTCATAGCTAAAGTAACCTGCTCTGTCTTGTCTGTCGGCACGTTGTCATTTTCCTCTTTGCTCCGTGATGTATTTTTCACTGTGTGAGAACATGATGTGTGGCGTGAGAGTGCCATGGCTCATCGGATGTAGCAACAGTAACTAAAGGGGGCAGGTCTTTGCAAAGGGTCAATTGGAGTAAAATATAACAACTCCAATATAAAACTCCCAAAACCACAATATAACAAGTAACAGTCGTTATGCAAATGCTTTATTAATAAATGAGCTTTTTAGCAGGACGTTAGACATTAGTCACCCAAATCTGTGATAACTACATTAAAACTGTATTTTTTTTTATTTTCAGATTAATCTTGCATTTCTAAGGCATTTACAATACTCAATTATAGGAATTATTAAAAGAATGTTACTACTTTTTACTGCTGAGGCCAGCTCTATTTTTTGTGTGATGTTGCAGAAGTCAAATAGGAGCTCTCAGAAACTGTTAGTTTACAAGTGGTGATTATGAGCTCTACAAGGACATAAATGCTTTTTACAGGACAGAATCTTGTTATTGCTGTAATATCAACATGGCATGAATGCAATTGCTAGGTCGTTCTGGGTGTTTGCTAGAGTGTTGTACTGTAGGTGGTCAGTAGATTGCTAAATTGTTGCTTACTGGCTTAAATCAAGTGGTCTCTGTGATATTCTGGCCACTAGATATGGTTTGAGTCCTTTCAATGTGATTTTTTTACACCCAATTACACAACCAGGCAA
This sequence comes from Sinocyclocheilus anshuiensis, assembly GCF_001515605.1. NCBI lineage: Eukaryota > Metazoa > Chordata > Actinopteri > Cypriniformes > Cyprinidae > Sinocyclocheilus > Sinocyclocheilus anshuiensis. The sequence continues at coordinate 295,546 of NW_015551089.1, read as the reverse complement.
TGGGGTCAAAGAACAGATCCTTAACGCTAAATATGAGCATTAATTCAGTGTTGTAGTCAAAACCAGCTCATTCAAGTCCAAGTCCAGGCTGAGACTTGAGTAGGTTGAGTCCGATTCAAGTTCGAGTCCAAATGCTTCCGAGTTCAAATGGCATATTTTACGTGAACTTGATGTCTTGTGGACTTACGATGGCTGATGCATAATCAATGGCTGATGCATAATCAGCTAATCAGTGTCTTCAGGCTGACTAGAAATATCCAGGCAAGAGTGTTAGAGCTGGTTGGCCCTCCAGGAGCATGCTTGGACACCTCTACCGTAGGTTCTCCCATTCATCATTTTCGGTTTCAGAAGGGTGCTCACGTGTGCCCCCTTTTTAGCCACTACGCTCCCTCAGTGTGCACTTCGGCAGATCTGAGGAGAGTTCCACAGCAGACTTCTACCCTATAGTCAAAGCGACATTATATCACAAAAGTGTGCAATTATAAGATGGCCACAAGTGGCTTAAGGTGCCATTTGGGACAGGGCCTAAATATGCATTTGTTTGTCTACAAAGTGATGAGGACATCACAGTGACTTATTTAATTAAACTAATCACCATCAGACTAAAATAAACTGGGATTCTCAAGACTGGTATCTATGTGTGTGAGTAAATGCTTTCTTTCTCCATTTCCTCTCAATGTTCTCTAGCACTCAGAGTTTTTTTTTGAGTTTCCATTCCAGTCACATACTCTGTGTGAATAATCTACTAGACTGAGAGCAATGCAGGCAGTTACTTACCTGGATCCCCCAGCAACCCACTTCCAGCACAACCCAAACATCTCCATCGCCTCAAATCTCAGGTCTATCGTGTCATGTCTCCTTTACTGTAATGCAATGCTGCACCAAAACCCTTCCTGTGGATTTCCCTCCATTAGACCTTGCTCCCTACCCTCACCGGTGGTGGAATATCATATCCCGCCTTCCAGTGTATTTTTCATATTGCTCACAGATCTGTAGCGGTTACCCCTGGGACTTCCACTCCCACTGCAGCTGGCTGGGTTTCCCCCTCCGTGTTTGTTGCGAGGGAGAGCTTCACACCGTTTTGTATCTCATCATAAGTTTGATTAAGCACCGTGAGGTACGGACGTGCACCTCGGTATGCAGGGGCATGGACTACACTCTTGTAGAAAGGGTTTCAGCGAGTGATAGATGAGTGGCAGGTATGTCGGATAATGAATTTCTCCCAGGACTGGCTGTGTGGACCGATGACATCATCCTTTTGAAAAGAGCTGGAGAATATAGATTTTCGCACGTCGCTGCTTGCCGTCTAGATTTTTAAATCACAAAAGCAACATGATGTTTTTTTCTCTCTTCCTGTTACTTGTAGTCTCAGGATCACCGGGAATGGAAAGCTTGTTCCGAGCGATTAACAATCTTATCAGGCCATCCTAAATGCCAGACTGACAATATGTGTGGAGGAGGATATGAAAAATCGTACTAAACAACCACCCTTTTTTGTGGCTGTGGAGGTGAGACTCCACCAACTGTCGTGTTGGTTATGATCAATGCTGTTCCAGTGGAATTGAGTCCCACCGGGGGTAATAGGATTCCTGTCAGTGTCATCTACCTTCTGCACCTTCACCCTCCTTCCAATTAAAGATCCAAGCAAATGAAGCTTCCTTCTCTTCCTCCGACTCAGTATATAGAGAGAAAACAACGCCTGGAGTGCTTTGTCTCATAGTGGTGCTTGATAATAGTGAAGGCAAGCATTACTATTACTATGGCTCACACTCAGGGTTAGGGATGTTAACAAATGTTCTACGGACATGAGTGATACCTCAAATTGTTGCTTCTTGAGAAGCAGCTTCTAAGCAGTCTGACTTGCAATTTTCACATGGTGTATGATAAATCTTTCCAAAAAATAAGAAAGACTTTGCATTGAATGTGATTTAAAGCTTGACTGCTGTTAGCATTATCTACTAATGTAGGATGGTCATTTATGATATATACAGTGTGACGATATAAATAAAATTGTTTGTGCGGCAGGCTGAAATATGTCTCAAATAAGACAAGTGTTACATTCTAAATGATGTACACTATGTACTATTGTCTTAAATGGAGCATTTAACGTTAACATTTTTAACTACACAGAAACATTTGCCATTCATTTAAGTTTAAAAAAGGCATTTCAAATGCAGTGTGTTGTCGTTAGCTTTAGCATGTTCAGCTTTGCACGGTTTGCCTCCATCAATTTTTAAATACATAAAAAATAATAATCAAATGTGATGGCATGCAATTTGTAAAGTATTTAATTATCCAATAAATAGGCCTTAACACATTATTTAATATATCCAACCAAAAAAAAATGGTAACACTTTACAATAAGGTTCATTAGTTAACATTAGTCAACTACTTTAGTTAACATGAACTAAGCATGAACAATAATTGTACAGCATCTATTAATCTTAGCTAATGTAATTTCAACATTTAGTAATGCATTATTAAAATCAAAAGTTGTGCTTGTTAACATTAGTTAATGCACTGTTAATTAACATGAACTAACAATGAACAACTGTATTTTCATTAACTAACATTAACAAAGATTAATAAATACTGTATTAAATGTATTGTTGGTTAATACATTAACTAACATTAACAAATGGAACCTTATTGTAAAGTGTTACCAAAAAACAAACTATAATATAATATAATATAATATAATATTTATTTATTTCAATCTAATATCACAACATAAGTTATTTTATAAAATGGTGACAGTATAATAATAATAAGTATTAGTAAATAATAAGATTATGCACACATATTGAAATAAAATGTTTATACTGCTTCCCTCTATAATAGTAATAATTATTATTTTTATAGTAATAGTAATAATAATAGTTGTTGTTATTGTTGTTGTTGTTTTGTTGTTAGTAGTAGTAGTATTTGTATTAGCAACTTAGCAACTACTTCACAACACCCTATCATTGTGAGGTGAGTTTTGCGAGTTTGTGTCAAACAAAAAAGTTTTGCGGTGCACCTAAATCAGAATGCAAAGAGTCTGATTAGTAGCCCGTAAAACTTGAGGTTCTTTGAGCTAGTTGAGGTCGTGAGGGAGAGAGGAGAAGAGAGCAGTGGATTGACAGAGAGTGACAGCAGCATGTCTGCAGACCTGCACAGAGCAGCAAGCTCACATTCACCCCTTTTCAATTAATCTTTCATACGCCTTTCGGCCTGTGAAGCAATTAGAGGTTTAGATGGGTCTGCCTGAGCGTGGAGAGCACTCACTTCAGTATGGAGGTGAAGTGAGGGGGTAGTGCACTATGGCTTTTCATACAAAGTTCTATACACACAATACCGCTGCTGCATCGCAAACCACATCTCAAATACAGTGCTCTCTCTTTATTTGAATTCTCTCTCTCTCTCTCGCTCTTTCTCCAGGCAGTGCAGAGGTGGATCAAAGGCACCATGTGTGCCTGCTCATCATCACGGACTGCAGTGAAAGGTTAAAGCACAGTTAGACTATGTGAATGTGAAAATATTCAAACAGATTCAAAATCCTCCCACTGTGATGGCAAGGTGACTATCCGCTTAGTGCTTCATATGAATTAATTACTCCATATTTTGCTAGTTGGATGGTGCAGCTGAGTGGTTTAAAGGGATAGTTCAAGTGTCGTTGAAACCGGTATGGTAATCTTACTTCCAGGGAGCATAACTTCTTTAAAAAAGAAGTTTAACAGATTGTCTCACATCATAAAAGCAGTCCATGGGCATATTTACACTTTCTACCACAGTGCACAAAAGAGTTATTTTGCACAATCTCTTAGCTTTTCCATACAGTTAAACTCCAGAAATGACCAAAAAAAAGCACCATAAAAGTGGTCTGATATGACATACTCATAAAATAGCTTTGTGTGATGACATTTAAATAATTAAACTCCACTCTTTTAAGGCCGTGACACACCAAACCGACATCAAAGAACTAGCGGCAGCAAAAGCTGACTGTGGTGTCGCCTCACGTTGCTGCTGTCTGGGACAAAAATGTTATACTTGAACACAGTGCAAAGACAACAGCCAACTAGGACGTACATTCTGCGCCTGTGTGAGAGAAGAATAACTCTCCATACCACTTGGTGGCAGTAGTCTGTGTTAAAAACAGGAAACCAGAAGAGCTAGGACTGCGTATATACAAACTGTAAACAAAGCTGCGCTTTATTAGCATTTTCAGACCTTGCTCACCACAGACATCTGACAAGTTCCTTTGTTGTGTGCTTGCTTTCGTCACCTCCATTTTGTGCACTATTCGCCAAGTTGAACAGCCAGTCAGGGTGATCTCTCAAACCGATGAGCTCTCCTGCTGATTTAACTTGTGCAAGCAGACAAAATTCCACCAACCGGACCAATGCAAAACTGACAGACACTCAACAACAACCGTCATGGGCCGACCGTCAACTTGGTGTGTAAATCGTTACTCACAAAAAACTATCATATGGCATCAGAAGACTTGGAATACAGTTTTTGAAATCATATGGGCCACTTTTATTGAACTTTTGCTGTGTTTTATTTATAATTGTTAGTGAGCTATTCCTTTACAGATCTGGAATGATATCCAGAAGGTTGCAGGTTTGAATCCAGCAAGGAGCCATTCATTAAGCGTTACGATTGAGCCCTTGTGCAAGGCTATAAGTTGCTCCAGGGCTACTTTCACTGTAATAAATATTGTATACTGTTGCTCTGGATAAAAGCATCAGCTCAATGTCAGTAAGGACCAGTAGTAGTACTAAAGGGTTGATATATATTTGGCCATCTATTCTCCACGGCCACAGTGTAATGTAGGATCTTTAAATAGATGTTCCAGGTTCAATACAACATGCGCTCTTTTGAAAGCATCATTGACCTCATGTCAATAAATGAAGACTTAATTTTTAAACTCAATTTGACAAACAAAAAAGAGATTAAAGTAATGCACTTGCTATGAATGTCTGTCTCACACTGTGGAAAGTTAAAAGCAGAAATATGCAGCTTATGTTTTTTTTAATAAAGCGCTCTACAGATTTTTCAGTCCAAAAAATGTGAGATATTTGAGTTCTCAAAATCATTCTTTGAATGGTGGGACTACTGTTTTGTGTGAATGGATATCTGGACATCTAGCTGCCAAGGCAATAACTAAGTGGATTCTTCTCTATATGAATGATCCCTTTTGGTTTTAACTAGTTTTGAACCCAGAACTTTAAGTACTAATTTAGGGACTACAGTCACTGAATATGTTCAATGCTATTTGTGTACAGAAAGATTCAAACACCATGGAGAACAACAGTTTAATGTGTCCGTGACTCTGTTACACACTTTAAAGGGATAGTTCACCCAAAAATGAAATTCTGTCATTAATTACTCCGCCTCATGTCGTTTCAAACCCGTAAGACCTTTGTTCATCTTCAGAACACAAGTTAAGATATTTTTGATGGAATCTGAGGGCTGTCTGACCCTGCATAGACAGCAATACAACTGAAATGTTCCCAAGTCCAGAAGCGTAGCAAAGAGATCTGTAAAATAATCCATGTGCCCGTAAGACCTTCGTTCATCTTCGGAACACAAATTAAGATATTTTTGATGGAATCTGAGGGCTGTCTGACCCTGCATAGACAGCAATACAACTGAAATGTTCCCAAGTCCAGAAGCGTAGCAAAGAGATCTGTAAAATAATCCATGTGACATCAGTGGTTCAACCATAATTATACGAAGCTACGAGAATACTTTTTGTGCACAAAATAAAAATAAATAACGACTTTATATATATATATATATATATATATACAGTATATAATATTTCACAGTATTACTCTTTTACTGTATTTTTGATCAAACAAATGCAGCCTTCATGATACATATGAAACAAACTTCACAACAGAGCATTTATTCATTTATTCTACTGGCACTGGCTTTGAAAATGTAATGGTCAAATCATTAATGTCATTCAAATCTTTTCAATATTTGTAGTGTTGGTTCATTTAATATTTAGTACCTTTTTCAGAATCTACAAAATCTGTCCTGTTAGTAAGTACATATTTTTTATATTATTCGAATAATTATCAGGCCAGAAGTAACTGTTGTATAACGTATTGTAAATATTCAGTATAGCCGCAGCACAGGTGCTGGTTTGTTTGTCCTCTTTTGTGAACAGATGTGTCCACTCCAGTGGTGTCTTTTGGCAGTGAAACCATCCCACCGCTGCTGGTGTGTGTCCATGTCCCGCCTCAGTCCTGCAGCTGCCCTGTTGGACACAGTCCTGACTCTATCCCCCGGTCCCAGGACAGCTTAATTTAGCTCATTTGCCAGCTGCCCTGCACTCTGTGCATTTTTATTTGTGTGAAACGACATGAGGGGGAGCAATTAATGACAGAATTTTCATTTTTGGGTGAACTATCCCTTTAAGTCGTACACAGTTCTGTTTTTGTTACCTTGGTGGTTCCTTTTATAACAAAGCCTGTTGCCTCTTTCTGTCAGAGCCGGAGTGTCGGCAGCCTTGTGACAGCAGTTCTGCAATCAAAAATAAAGATAGGACTGTTACTCCATTCAAGGATGAACTCTTTTCTCTTTTTTTTTTCTTGATGGGTAAAATAGAAATAGCCATTCGCATTCAGCAGAGCCATATGTCTGTCTCGAGTGTCGGCAGCCTTGTGACAGCAGTTCTGCAATCAAAAATAAAGATAGGACTGTTAACTCCGTTCAAGGATGAACTCTTTTTTTTTTTTTTTTCTTGATGAGTAAAGCAGAGAAATAGCCATATGCATTCAGCAGAGCCATATGTGGCCCTATTACAAGATGGGAAATGGGGAAATAAAAGGCAGCTGTAATGATGCCTGATATCCCCCTCGATAGAGGTCTTAAATAGCCATACCTGTTGGCAAGGTCTAGAGAACGCTTTCTCTCACTGTGCCTCACATTTACATGTGGCATGTTACATGCAGCCGCTTGGGAAAGTGATGGACACATTCAAGAGTCGTTTCTCATCACTCTTTGCCTTCATGTTACATTAGTACTGACGGACCAGTTAGAACTATGATGAGACATTCAGGTAAAAAAAATAAAATATATATATATATGTCCACTCCAGTGGTGTCTTTTGGCAGTGAAACCATCCCACCGCTGCTGGTGTGTGTCCATGTCCCGCCTCAGTCCTGCAGCTGCCCTGTTGGACACAGTCCTGACTCTATCCCCCGGTCCCAGGACAGCTTAATTTAGCTCATTTGCCAGCTGCCCTGCACTCTGTGCATTTTTATTTCCTAATTATTATTTGTTAGAAGACCTAATTTCCTCAAGGTGACACCCTCTCCCTGTCAGAGGCAAGTTATTGTACCAAACGCAGCATGTGTAATTAAGCAAATGAAAGCTGTCAGGTTTGGTTGAACCCTCAAAGCTCGCACATCACATTTGGAGCGAACCCCACAGCCATTAGCGTTTTGCACCGAAATTATTCCACATTTAAATATGTGCCTTCATTTTCACATACAATGCACTTGTTTATTTCTAAAAGTCTTTGAATATGAGCCTGCTCTGTTGGTTGTGCGGCCACATAGGAAGAAACAAAATAAGGCACCAAAGCCAACATGGCTTCAAATGTTACAGTAGTGTTAATGAAACAGCGCTCTTTAATGAATAGGGGAAAAAAGGATTCGCCTCAGGTTTGTATTTATTTGTTGCTAAGAGCTTGTTTTTAATTTAATAGCAGTATGTCTTTACATTTGAGAAAAGTTGAGGAGAGAGAAGTTGCAAACGTCTCACAATTTGCAGCCCTTTATGATAAGGTTTAATAAAAAAATATAGGCTTTTGGGAAGCATAGACTGCAAAAAAAAAATAATAATAATAATAAATTATTTCAAAACCCTCATATCTGGTCCAAACTACATTTATTTGGAATTATGTAATCGTTTATATTTTTTGGTACTTTACCGTTTTATATTTTGGAGTCGAATAAGACTTTCGTTTTTTAAAGAAGTCTTTTATGTTGAGCTGGGCTGTATTTATTTGAACAAAAACATAGTAAAAACAGTAAAATTGTGAAATATTATTACAATTTAAAAAAACTATTTTATATTTTAATATATTTTTAAATCTCCAGTCTTCAGCGTCACATGATTCTTCAGAAATCATTCTAATATGCTGATTTGCTGCTCAAAAAACTTTCTTATTATTATTATTATTATTATTATTATTATTATTATTATTATTATTATTATTATTATTATCAATGTTGAAAACAGTTGTGCTGCTCAATATCTAATATTTAATTATTTTTTTACAAGGACACCTGCAGCTGTGTATCATTCAACTACACAGTATCATACGAACAATCAGCTAGCAATGATACCGATTTAAGTTTCACAAATCAAAACTGAAGCTTTATTTTTATTCAACGTCTGAAAATCCAACTTGTGTGTTTGTAAGTCTTTCTGTGTGATTCAGTCATACAAAAAAAGCATATAATTTGTCGGTAAATCTGATTACACTATTGTCATGCTTTATGTTCGTTTTGGTTGTAGCCAGTGAATGTGTAGTAGAAAGATATGTCTTGGCTTTATTTTGCAGTACAAACTTGTAACATTTTGTAACGTGTAACATTTATTTCAGACTTTAACTCACAACTCTGGTAAAAACTACCCAACTAATTTGTATTTACCATGGCGCTGTAGATTCAGTAATGGTGCAGGAAACACCACCAAAATTTCCAAAAGCTGTCCTGAATGTATTAAAAGGATAGTTCACCCCATATGATTTTCTTTCTTTTCTTGAAACACAAAAAAACAGAAGTTGCTTGTTTACACTTACATTTTCCATACAATAAAAAAAGACACTGTCAAGCTTTACAACCAAATGTACTTCTTAAAATGCAGGCCATGACAATTGAATTTACATTCCGTCCGAGAAGTGTGTACTAAACTGAACTGAACAACTAGTTATTAATGCAATGACGGCACTCTCTTTTGGCCACTGACAGCTCATGTCTCTCTCTTCCCCATGTGCGATGCAAGTCGAATCAAAAGAGGTACGTGTCTTGACTCATTTGCAAATTCTGACACAAGTCTGTCTCTCTCCACTGCAGTGTCTCCCACCATCCGTGCGGTCTGGGGTCAGCCCACCAGAGACAGCTTAATGAGCATAAACAAAACACAGTGGGTCTGCTGCACTAATAATTGCATACAAGCAGCACACGCACATTCATTCGTTTTCATCCTTGTTGTAATGTTAATAATTCCCGAGGAAGCATGCACCCTCAGTTACTAATTAGCATAATACACAGCCAAACCGTCTTCATATAGTTCACTTTGAGAACACACACTGAACGATCTTTGTGTAAAGGACATGACAGTGAATTTTCATTTTTGTGTGAATTGCCCCTTTAAAATGGATCATCTGTTGTTGGTCGAGAGAAATTGAAACGCATACTCGTGTTTGCTTATGTACTTCATCATGAAATTGATTCCCTACTGCAGAACAGCACTGCATTCAAAGCTAAATGTGGAGAAGAAAAAAAAAACTGAGAAGAACCAAGAGGGAAGCTGATTGGATGAGTGGTTTGACAGGCACAAACCAATCAATTCAATCAGTAATTTCAGCATGTACTACAAGCATTAGGTTTTGCAGGAGTGGTGAATTATAGATTCTGGTCGTGCTGTGAAAAAGTCAATTTCCTGCGATGATGGTTCGTTTTTGGACTGCTTCCATCAACTCTGTTTGTAGTCATGAAGGCATTTATCCATTTCAGACCTTGACACTTTATCTATCCACCTCTCTTTCTTTCCGTCTGTCCATCTGACTGTTTCTCATCTTTATCAGAACGTAGTACAACTTTCGATCGGATCAAATAGAAACTTGTCAGTTTCTTGTGTTAAAACCTAAATGTGACCCTGGAGCACAAAACCAGTCTTAAAGGGATAGTTCACCCAAAAATGAAAATTTGATGTTTATCTGCTTACCCCCAGGGCATCCAAGATGTAGGTGACTTTGTTTCTTCAGTAGAACACAAACGAAGATTTTTAACTCAAACTGTTGCAGTCTATCAGTCTTATAATGGCAGTCAACGGGCTCCATGGCTTCGAGAGTAAAAAAAAACATACACAGACAAAACCAAATTAAACCCCGTGGCTCGTGATGATACATTGAGGTCTTAAGACACGAAACGATCGGTCTGTGCAAGAAACTGAACAGTATTTATATCATTTTTTACCTCTGATCCACTGCAATGTCTGAGCACATCCACAACATCCGGCACGTGATGCGTGTACATGCTCTGGCATAGTAGACATAGATATATATAAGTAGATGCCTCATTAGGGCTGCGATACGTTCCAAAATGGCGGACGCGTCAACGTATCTGGAGCGGTCGAATAGGGCATTTATACATATCTATGATAGTAGACGCATGTGCGGAAGCGATCTGTCGCGCGTATACGTCACTCATTATTTACACAGTGCAGAGAGATTGCGGACGTGCTCACTGGCACTGCGATGATCTAAAAGTATTTAGAAGTACAGGTCATCATAATGGAAGACGATTTTGATATATCATCAGACAATGTGGAATTTTTGCCCAACCATATTTATTTGACATCACGTGCCAGATGTTGTGAACGTGCTCAGGACAGTTGGACATTGCGGTGGATCAGAGGTAAAAAACTATATAAATACTGTTCAGTTTCTTGCACAGACTGATCATTTCGTGTCTTAAGACCTCAATGTTTAGTCACGACCCGCAGGGTTTAATTTGGTTTTGTCTGTGTATGTTTACTCTCAAAGCCGTGGAGCCCATTGACTGCCATTCTAATAAGACTGATAGACTGCAACGGTTTGAGTTAAACCCATGAAGATATTTTGTAAATGTCCTACTGTAAATATATAAAAACTATTATGCATTGCTACGAACTTAATTTGGACAAATTTAAATGTGATTTTCTTAATATTTAGATTTTTTTTGCACCCTCAGATTCGAGATTTTCAAAGTTGTATATCTCAGGCAAATATTGTCCGATCCTAACAAACCATACATCAAGCTTTCAGATGATGTATAAATCACAATTTAGAAGAATTGACCCTTAAGACTTGTTTTGAGGTCCAGAGTCACATTTTATAGTTATTTCATTGAATATTTAGATTTTTTTGCACCCTCAGATTCCAGATTTTCATATAGTTGTATCTCAGCCAAATATTGTCCTATCCTGACAAACCATACATCAATGGAAAGCTTATTTATTTCGAAAAATTGACCCTTATGACTGGTTTTGTGGTCCAGGGTCACAAATGAAAAAATGTTTTGGGTGTCATCGATATACGGCGAGTTTCTATATTAAACACATCTATAATCTGATAATAGATTCAGCCAAATCAGTTATAACCAGGTGGGATTTTTATTAAACTGAGATGTCACCATGTGGAAAGAGAGAAATAAGATGTCGTTTTTCTCATTTATTTAAGGGATAGTTCATCCAAAATTCATAGAATAGTATAAAATATAAATATTGGATAGAAAATAATAATAATTATAATAATAAAAAGTAGTGAGTCTAGGCAAGTAACTGAAATAAAACAAGTTGAAGTTTAAGTACTAAAATTACTAAAACTAAAACTGAAATAAAAATCAAGCTAAATAGAAATTAAAAACAAAGCTAAATAAAAATGTAAAACTACATAACAAACTTACTAAAATAAAAATGAAAACTTTAAATAAAAGCTCATTTAAAAATATAGCAAATATTATAATGGTATATAAATAATACTAAAATAACACAAGTTATATTATATTGAAAAGATTGGCCAGGATATTCTTCAAAAACTATCATCAAAATAAAAATGGAAACTTAAAATATAAAAATAAAAGCTATTTTTTAAATATTCCAAATATTATAATAATATATAAATAATACTAAAATAACACTGTTATATTATATTGAAAAGAGTGGCCAAGGTATTCTTCAAAAATTCTTATTTTGCCTTCCACAAACAACATGAGGATGAGTAAGTGATGGCAGGATTTTAGTTTTTGTGTGAACTATCCTCTTAACAGAAACTTAAAGTATGTGTAAAATTGTTTGCCTCCTATGACTCATAAGCGTAGTCCCGTTTGAGCCCCTAAGATCCTGTATTCTTTCTCTGTCTGTTTAACTATCTGACTGGGGGAATATTTTTTTGTTTTTTAGAACCCACCTACATCACTATGGCGCCCCCTGCCTGCGGTTCACTGGACAACTGCACGCTGGTGGAAAAGAGCTGCCTGTACGGCTTCCGGATGGACTCCAACGGCTGCAGGATGTGCAGCTGCAAGACACGTAAGTGAGCTGACGTCGCTGGAGAAGTGCTTCATCTTCCTCACCCCATACAGACGCTGTCAGGCGGTCTTTAGCGGTGTTCTCTCCAGACACTGACTGGCTTTAGCAGAGATGTTTTTGAGGATAAACACTGAAGGGCAGATGGATTAAGGGATTGTTTTTATATTAAGATAGGCTGAGTGAATTGAAGTCTGACAAATGTCAAAGGAAAAAGATAATAATGCTGATTTTAATTATTTCGGGTGGGACCATAAGCCTAGTTGTGGATCATAAATGTACTATTTAAAGATATATACTACTTGTCAAACGTTTGGACACACTTGACTGAATTTGTTTCTCAGAAACTTTTGATTTGAAAGTCTATGTCTGAATGTAAATATATGCTTAAATGTATGTTTTGTAGGCAAACATAAATTGTGCCTGTGTATGAATTTCTTCACAAAAAAATTTTTTTATTTGCACACTAAATATAATAAATAATAAATATAACATGAATATACAGATATAGTATAATATGTTATAATACAACATATAATACACTGTAAAAAAAAAAATCTGTAAAAATAGGGCACAATGTACTGAATTAATATAAAGGAATTTTCCATATTTATTTTTACAGGTATTTTACTTTTTTAAGCACTTCATTGCTTTGTGTTTTAGGGTTAATGTTGTTGTTGTTTTTTTTATAATAATAAAATATATTTAGGTATTTATTGGTATATTACAGTGGGTACGGAAAGTATTCAGACCCCCTTAAATTTTTCACTCTTTGTTATATTGCAATAAATCTGCAAAAATGTCAACGATTCTGTGTTTTTCTGTCAATATGGGGTGCTGTGTGTACATTAATGAGGAAAAAAAATTAACTTAAATGATTTTAGCAAATGGCTGCAATATAACAAAGAGTGAAACATTTAAGGGGGTCTGAATACTTTCCGTACCCACTGTATATTAGTATATTGGTATGTAATATAATATAATCGCTGCTTCTCAAACTAAACTAAAATAAATAAAAAAATTAAAAAGATAAGATAAGATAAATGAATATTAAACCATTCAATTAAAAACATAACCTAAAATTTTATTTAATTAAATTGATATGACAATTAAAAAATAGCAATGGATAACTTATATTATATTATATTATATTATATTATTATTTCTTTATGTATTAGTGTATGTTGGATGTATCTTGTTTTTGCTTCCCTGTCTATGTGTTGATCTTAAAGCATGTATATTAAGGTAATTAATGTCTAAAGCTGTAATTAATTAGTCTCTTCTGTTTTCTTCTAACCTTCAGGAGAAGAGTTGTGCAGTGGTCTAATTGCCAGCTGCACTCTGAAATGCCCTTTTGGCTTCCAGACTGACATTCACGGCTGTGATGTTTGCCAGTGTCGCCGACGTCACAAGAAGTGCAAAGCTGTGGCCTGTGCCAAGGACTGCCCCTTCGGCTATATGTAAGAAAGCAATAATCTGATTCACAGAGGTAACAATAACAAGAAGTGCAGTTTCTATTAAACATTCATTGTTAGTAGTACAGTATGTGATCAAATCTCTGATGACTTTATGAAAACCCATAAAGCTCTTCCTGACATTGTTTCCTTGAGCCAAGGTCACACTAGTTTCACTTTAAGGCAATTTGGATTAAAGTTCAACTACATGATGTGTTAGTTTTTTAGTCTTACTTCTCCCCCGACTTAAGTAATAATATGGTTCTATAAAATTCCAAACCATTTTGTCCTTTTTTTATGTCATTGTTACCCCAATGTTTTTCTATACTATCAGGAAAGGCAGCAGTCATTAGTTGTCACAAACTGAAGCGAATCCCATACTGTTCTAGAGAAATTGTGAATGACACAATGATCCCCTGTGCTATGCTTTGCTTGTTTGTGCCTGACTGCAAGTTTAGAGCTGACAGCTAATTAGGGCCGGCTCAGATCAGCGCCTCTGATTGCACCGTGTAAAGGATAAGCTGCGATAGTGAAGCTGAACGCTTAATCTACACAACACCATGTCTCGACGCAACTATGAATAAACACTGCTGCTCCACATCTGCAAAAAAAACTACTCCAATTACGCAGGCAGATCACCGAGCAAATTTGTACAAACTTTTGTGGAGCTGTGCAGTCGAGAGGTTAGAGAGACACCTTGTGACGAATGGAGATGAAAAAGTGGAGAAAAGTGCAAGAAAGTACACACGACTACTTTCAGTGACTGATGCCTAATTGTCAGGGGTTTTTTTTCGCTTTCTATTCATACAAGAGCACAGGGAAATGGGGAACAGGATTGGGAACTTGAATTTGTTGCAAGCCAGATTTAAACCCAAAAAACCCAAATGAGCACCACCAGTCAATATCTCAATGAGGTGTCAGAGCATGTGCGCTAAATGCTAAGTTGTGGCTCCAATTATTATTTTATCAGTAAACCTTTCTTTGCGGAAGCCTTTTATTTTGTTATATAATGATTAAGGATGTTGTTAAAAAAAAAAAGAAGTTACCCGTTTCTACACACAACTATGTACCAATGGTGTGTTTCCCAAAAGCATCCTTGGCCAACTATAGTCGCAAGTTCTGTTGTTAGAAACATAGTTCAGTGGTTTGGTAATCCTAACATCCCAAAATAGTTCCAGCAAACATTTGACAAAGTTCAACAAAGTTACAATGGTTTCAAGAAACAGTCCTGATTATTGCAACAATGTGTCATACTATGGTGGTTAGCAGCTAGTTACGGTGTGGTTAAACGCACTCAAGGTTCAACACAAGTTTCCACCATGAAGTAATTTGTCTATCACACTGAAAACAAAACGCTCCGCAATATAACACCATCACATCTGTTGAGTGAGCTTTGGAACCAATCAGATTTCACTGTGGGCGGAGCTATCTAGCAATTGATTTTTAATTACAGCAAAGCTGATTTTAAGAGCAGCACAACCAATTCCCCTTCAGGTCAAGTATAGGCACATACATTTTTCAGTCTGGTTCTCATGAGAGCACACACAGATTTGGTTTGGTGCTCACACTGCACATAGTGTGACTCATTAAATATAACTATAAAAATAAAATAACAATAGTGACGATAGTATTATTGCACTTTATTTATTTCGTATTTTTAAATAAAATAATAGCAATAATAAAAAAGAGTGTGACAATACTATTATATTTTAAAATAAAAAGTGAATATTAAAAATACAATTATTTTGTAGTAAACTTAAAAATACAATGCTAATATTTACATTTTCTTTTTTTTTTTTTATATGAATTTTCATAATTTTCAAACCTAAAATCAGCAAGCTTTTATTTTGGCGGGTTGCCGACAAGTAAGTATATGCGCTGTCTGTTTTAGCGCTGCCGAGTGAAGCACGTCAGTAAATGAAATGTCAGTTTCGCACTGGCAGATTTATGCTTTCAGTTCGAATGGAAATCTTATACAGTATTACAGTTAGTCGGTCTAAAACGGTGATTGTGCATTAACAGCTGTCAACCATGTCAGTGCGCAAATGAGCAGTCTGAACTTATTTACCCAGCGCATTTTTTATTTTGGTCACACATGCGCACCTGCGCACCACTTACGTGCACCCCTGAGTATAGGTCTCTGCCGTACGCTAGAGGTTGTTGCCCAATCAATTAAGGGCGTTTCCCAGTCTGTGGGCGTGTTTCAACTGCTTTACCCAATTTGCTCCATCCCACTGGGGGCTAGATTTTGGGGTGGGGTTACGAGTGGAGCTTCATGATTTTTTCCAGCTGAGTTAAGCAGTTGATAAATGCCCACTTATTGGGGAATGCCCTTTTTGTTCTGCAGAGATTCCCTTCTCCTTCAGGTTGGAGTTGTGATGTAGTAGGTGCAAATATTCCGGACATGCGCTGTGCCGCATATGGGAAATGTAGGTTCGAATTTGGCCTGCGTCGCGACCCAAACCCATTCCCCCTCATCTGCCCCGTGATTGTCTCCGAATACTGTCTCTATATTAAAAAAGTGGTGAAACGACTCCCAAAATGTTAAAGGAAAACTTTTGTTATTAGGTGTACTGTTCCTTTAAAATATAATAAAGACTGTTATGACAAGTGCAGAGAATGAGGCATCGGCTTGACTGGTCTTGCATCTCTATAGTGTCCTATCTGAGACTCATTCCCTCAGGTGTGGTTGAATAAAGAGGAGTCTTTATTTATCAGAGTTCGGCCCCTGGCCCATCGTTGTCTCTTCCCACCTCAATTCTGCCGTCATGAATGAGCACACAAGTGCAAATGCTTGCATGTCAGATTCTAATTTTAGATATCTATTTATGCCCTCTCAAAGTTATGGCCAAGGATCATGCTTGTGGCTTGAATAATGCATGCAGCTTAGCTCAGACTTCCTCCTCTTGCACAAAGAATATTGATATTCCCTACTGCTGACATCATAGCTGATAGCTTCTTATCACCAAACCAAATACACACTGCACATGGCTGCTTCTCGGGCCTATTATTCATCCGATAAGAGTGGATAGGGGGATGAAGGATGGGAAGAAGCATGTGTATGTGTGTGTGTATGAGATGGGCAGTTGGGGTTCAGGCCAGTGTGCCTTGGATGAGTTTGTTCTCCAAGGAAGGTGCCTTAGCCATCAGGGAGCATTTTGATTGGTCGTTTTGGTTAGTCATCTTTAATGTGCCATCTGCTGACAGGACTCCAAGTAAGGTCAA
>NW_015551089.1:257409-273032 GCF_001515605.1 Sinocyclocheilus anshuiensis | reverse complement strand
TAGGACCATGTGATATTTCAGTTTTTCTTTTTTAATAAATCTGCAAAAATGTCAACGATTCTGTGTTTTTCTGTCAATGTGGGGTGCTGTGTGTACATTAATGAGGAAAAAAAATTAACTTAAATGATTTTAGCAAATGGCTGCAATATAACAAAGAGTGAAACATTTAAGGGGGTCTGAATACTTTCCGTACCCACTGTATATTAGTATATTGGTATGTAATATAATATAATCGCTGCTTCTCAAACTAAACTAAAATAAATAAAAAAATTAAAAAGATAAGATAAGATAAATGAATATTAAACCATTCAATTAAAAACATAACCTAAAATTTTATTTAATTAAATTGATATGACAATTAAAAAATAGCAATGGATAACTTATATTATATTATATTATATTATATTATTATTTCTTTATGTATTAGTGTATGTTGGATGTATCTTGTTTTTGCTTCCCTGTCTATGTGTTGATCTTAAAGCATGTATATTAAGGTAATTAATGTCTAAAGCTGTAATTAATTAGTCTCTTCTGTTTTCTTCTAACCTTCAGGAGAAGAGTTGTGCAGTGGTCTAATTGCCAGCTGCACTCTGAAATGCCCTTTTGGCTTCCAGACTGACATTCACGGCTGTGATGTTTGCCAGTGTCGCCGACGTCACAAGAAGTGCAAAGCTGTGGCCTGTGCCAAGGACTGCCCATTCGGCTATATGTAAGAAAACAATAATCTGATTCACAGAGGTAACAATAACAAGAAGTGCAGTTTCTATTAAACATTCATTGTTAGTAGTACAGTATGTGATCAAATCTCTGATGACTTTATGAAAACCCATAAAGCTCTTCCTGACATTGTTTCCTTGAGCCAAGGTCACACTAGTTTCACTTTAAGGCAATTTGGATTAAAGTTCAACTACATGATGTGTTAGTTTTTTAGTCTTACTTCTCCCCCGACTTAAGTAATAATATGGTTCTATAAAATTCCAAACCATTTTGTCCTTTTTTTATGTCATTGTTACCCCAATGTTTTTCTATACTATCAGGAAAGGCAGCAGTCATTAGTTGTCACAAACTGAAGCGAATCCCATACTGTTCTAGAGAAATTGTGAATGACACAATGATCCCCTGTGCTATGCTTTGCTTGTTTGTGCCTGACTGCAAGTTTAGAGCTGACAGCTAATTAGGGCCGGCTCAGATCAGCGCCTCTGATTGCACCGTGTAAAGGATAAGCTGCGATAGTGAAGCTGAACGCTTAATCTACACAACACCATGTCTCGACGCAACTATGAATAAACACTGCTGCTCCACATCTGCAAAAAAAACTACTCCAATTACGCAGGCAGATCACCGAGCAAATTTGTACAAACTTTTGTGGAGCTGTGCAGTCGAGAGGTTAGAGAGACACCTTGTGACGAATGGAGATGAAAAAGTGGAGAAAAGTGCAAGAAAGTACACACGACTACTTTCAGTGACTGATGCCTAATTGTCAGGGGTTTTTTTTCGCTTTCTATTCATACAAGAGCACAGGGAAATGGGGAACAGGATTGGGAACTTGAATTTGTTGCAAGCCAGATTTAAACCCAAAAAACCCAAATGAGCACCACCAGTCAATATCTCAATGAGGTGTCAGAGCATGTGCGCTAAATGCTAAGTTGTGGCTCCAATTATTATTTTATCAGTAAACCTTTCTTTGCGGAAGCCTTTTATTTTGTTATATAATGATTAAGGATGTTGTTAAAAAAAAAAAGAAGTTACCCGTTTCTACACACAACTATGTACCAATGGTGTGTTTCCCAAAAGCATCCTTGGCCAACTATAGTCGCAAGTTCTGTTGTTAGAAACATAGTTCAGTGGTTTGGTAATCCTAACATCCCAAAATAGTTCCAGCAAACATTTGACAAAGTTCAACAAAGTTACAATGGTTTCAAGAAACAGTCCTGATTATTGCAACAATGTGTCATACTATGGTGGTTAGCAGCTAGTTACGGTGTGGTTAAACGCACTCAAGGTTCAACACAAGTTTCCACCATGAAGTAATTTGTCTATCACACTGAAAACAAAACGCTCCGCAATATAACACCATCACATCTGTTGAGTGAGCTTTGGAACCAATCAGATTTCACTGTGGGCGGAGCTATCTAGCAATTGATTTTTAATTACAGCAAAGCTGATTTTAAGAGCAGCACAACCAATTCCCCTTCAGGTCAAGTATAGGCACATACATTTTTCAGTCTGGTTCTCATGAGAGCACACACAGATTTGGTTTGGTGCTCACACTGCACATAGTGTGACTCATTAAATATAACTATAAAAATAAAATAACAATAGTGACGATAGTATTATTGCACTTTATTTATTTCGTATTTTTAAATAAAATAATAGCAATAATAAAAAAGAGTGTGACAATACTATTATATTTTAAAATAAAAAGTGAATATTAAAAATACAATTATTTTGTAGTAAACTTAAAAATACAATGCTAATATTTACATTTTCTTTTTTTTTTTTTATATGAATTTTCATAATTTTCAAACCTAAAATCAGCAAGCTTTTATTTTGGCGGGTTGCCGACAAGTAAGTATATGCGCTGTCTGTTTTAGCGCTGCCGAGTGAAGCACGTCAGTAAATGAAATGTCAGTTTCGCACTGGCAGATTTATGCTTTCAGTTCGAATGGAAATCTTATACAGTATTACAGTTAGTCGGTCTAAAACGGTGATTGTGCATTAACAGCTGTCAACCATGTCAGTGCGCAAATGAGCAGTCTGAACTTATTTACCCAGCGCATTTTTTATTTTGGTCACACATGCGCACCTGCGCACCACTTACGTGCACCCCTGAGTATAGGTCTCTGCCGTACGCTAGAGGTTGTTGCCCAATCAATTAAGGGCGTTTCCCAGTCTGTGGGCGTGTTTCAACTGCTTTACCCAATTTGCTCCATCCCACTGGGGGCTAGATTTTGGGGTGGGGTTACGAGTGGAGCTTCATGATTTTTTCCAGCTGAGTTAAGCAGTTGATAAATGCCCACTTATTGGGGAATGCCCTTTTTGTTCTGCAGAGATTCCCTTCTCCTTCAGGTTGGAGTTGTGATGTAGTAGGTGCAAATATTCCGGACATGCGCTGTGCCGCATATGGGAAATGTAGGTTCGAATTTGGCCTGCGTCGCGACCCAAACCCATTCCCCCTCATCTGCCCCGTGATTGTCTCCGAATACTGTCTCTATATTAAAAAAGTGGTGAAACGACTCCCAAAATGTTAAAGGAAAACTTTTGTTATTAGGTGTACTGTTCCTTTAAAATATAATAAAGACTGTTATGACAAGTGCAGAGAATGAGGCATCGGCTTGACTGGTCTTGCATCTCTATAGTGTCCTATCTGAGACTCATTCCCTCAGGTGTGGTTGAATAAAGAGGAGTCTTTATTTATCAGAGTTCGGCCCCTGGCCCATCGTTGTCTCTTCCCACCTCAATTCTGCCGTCATGAATGAGCACACAAGTGCAAATGCTTGCATGTCAGATTCTAATTTTAGATATCTATTTATGCCCTCTCAAAGTTATGGCCAAGGATCATGCTTGTGGCTTGAATAATGCATGCAGCTTAGCTCAGACTTCCTCCTCTTGCACAAAGAATATTGATATTCCCTACTGCTGACATCATAGCTGATAGCTTCTTATCACCAAACCAAATACACACTGCACATGGCTGCTTCTCGGGCCTATTATTCATCCGATAAGAGTGGATAGGGGGATGAAGGATGGGAAGAAGCATGTGTATGTGTGTGTGTATGAGATGGGCAGTTGGGGTTCAGGCCAGTGTGCCTTGGATGAGTTTGTTCTCCAAGGAAGGTGCCTTAGCCATCAGGGAGCATTTTGATTGGTCGTTTTGGTTAGTCATCTTTAATGTGCCATCTGCTGACAGGACTCCAAGTAAGGTCAACAAAGACTCTCTCTTTCCTCTCTCTCTCTTCTTCTCACTTTGTTCCGGTGTTAACAGATGACATTGGACCATGTCTTTGGCACCTGGTGTATAATGCCAAGCTTTGATGTGCCAATGACAAAGTGTGCACTGACTCTTTATGAAGTCCATATGTCTTGAAGGGTTATTTTAAAGGTGCACTCTGTTACTGTATATATATACACATATTACACTCCAAAATAAACCAGTTTTTAGGGGCCATTTACACAGAACACGTTTTTGCAGAAAAATACATGGTTGCCTTTTTTTTTTAAATTTGACTTATTTTGACTTTAGTTCCGTATTTTTATTTATTTTTTTAGATTGCCATGTCATGCGTGTGATGATGCATAAGACATGAGTGCAGAGGTGAAAGACATCCGTCTGGTGTCTGTTTACATGGAAATCAATGGAAAAGTAGCACAGCGCAAAAACATGTTCTGTGTGAATGGTCACTTAGACTACTGATATGTCTTGAGTCTTCATTTCTGCATTATTTGCACATGCATCATTTATAAAAAATTATTTTTGAAAGTATGATATTATCTAAATGTATTTTTTAATAAGAGAAAACTTACTGCAATATGTATGTATTTATCTATGTATGTCTCTTTTAAGATTTCTTGTTCTTTTTCCCCATCTTGTTTTCTGTTATCAGTAAGAACAAGCATGGCTGTGACACCTGCCGTTGTAAGAAATGCCCTGAACTTCCATGTGACAGGTCCTGTCCAGTGGGCTTCCAACATGATGAGTTGGGCTGTCTGATTTGCCAGTGTAGAGGTAAGTCACTTTTTTGCCTTTTATAGTACTAGTGATTTGTTTTATCCAGTTTAACTTGAGCATGACTTTTACATTTCACATACAAACTTGTTAGTTCCAAATTAGAAATCTGATTCAAATAAATGCACTTCTGTGTGGTCAGTTCACATCAGTGAACAGAAATTAATCTTTTCATATAAGTTTAAATTGATTTTTTACCATTTATGGGCATTTTTACCTTTAATAAAGCCATTTTTTCTAAAAGTCTTTAAAATCTTTTGAGTCAAATTGTTACATTTAATCAGTCAATTAGAATAATAAGACATTTAGGCTGTTACCAAACAAATGAAACCAGTATCAACAAAATTTATATTTGCAGAAGTTGCATCTGAAGTGGCATTTAGATGTATTTACACACCATTTAATTCAGCTTAGAGGGACATGGAGTGCTTTAACCTGCAGTTACAAATGCATAGTGTTTTGATATTTTAAACATAAAACATTTAATACTGATGTTTGAAATTATTTAAAAAATGAAAAGATACTTTAAATGTGAAATTAAAATCGCCAGTAGGTGGCAGCAAGTCACTGTTAACAAATGAGTCATTGCGATTGAACTGAATCATTTAAACGGTTGATTCATTCAGGAAAGAAACACCGTCATTGCTCGGAGACGCAAAACTGGTCTGTGGTGGCTGTTTTGAATTATTTTCAGTTGGCGAAATAGAGCAAAAAAACAGGCAATATGGTGTCTAAAACGTAAGTCTCTTAATATTAACTTATTGTTTATTGAACTGTTGTATATAATCAGTATCACATTTGTAATCATGCTTATTTTTGAAGAAAAAAACATCACTCTTCGAGTGATTTTAACTATATGAAATGATATAAATATGTACATTTTCTGCCCCTATATCTTGAATTTTGTGATCTTTCTTAATGCATTTTAATAGACTGAATCATGCAGTGAAAAAACACTTTCTAAATGTGCACGTGCACTGACATGACTTCATCACGTAATGTATGTGTGCACTCCGTAGGTGTTTTGTTTGGTTTTTGCAAAATACTTGATAATGTCAAATTGCACATCGTTAAAACAACAATTACGATATTATCGCAGATGATATATATTGCACACCCCTACTGTAAATGTGCATCATTTGAATTCTATATTTAAGCACCAATTTAGAAATATTTTGAATTGGCTTTTATTTTTATATTTTATATCAGTTTTCAAATTTTAGTTTCAGTAATTTTAGTGTATGGTTTTGTCTTTGTTGTTTTTTTCTGTTTAGCTTTAGCTATTTAGATCATTTATTTTTATTTCTGTTATAATTTTAGTCATTTTAATACTTACATTTTTTACTTTTATTTATTTTTAATAGATTTAATTTAATAGATTTAATCCATTTTTAATAGATTTACTTTTCATTAACAACAACACAAAGAACTGTATGAGTTTATTCAGATTAATATAATTTAAAATTATAATTATTTATTACTGATTGGTGACTTTTATCATATTACTGTTGTAGTAACTTTATAAATACAATAAGACACTCAAGGCCATGCATTACTTTTTGTAGACACATGAACACCCCTTACTTTAATACATAAGCAAAATCTGTTTTAATGCCCTTGAAGTAGAAAGCTAACACGGATCAGATATTTTTTTACCCGTTTTAATTTTTTTAAATCAAATCAATTTTTGCAAGTCATTTGTATTTAAAAATGTAAGTAATATAACTCAAAAGCTCTTTTTTGTCATGGCCAGAGGTGATCTAGTACTACATTGGACCTATACAGCTGAATCAATATGTTGAGGTGTTATTCCTTTAATTTCCAAGTGTGAGCCATGTGCACACAGAGGACTGCTGGGCCTTCAATTCAAGAGACCAGGGTCTCCAGCATGACTCATCCCCCCTCCCCATATTTTCCATTTATTTTGAGGGCCACCTGTTGTATATACAAAAGCCAGGCCCACAGTTACTCACAGCCCTCCATTATTTATGCGACTCTTGTGTTCTCGTTTGATTCATCTTCAGTAATGAAGCTGGCACGTGAAATATTCACAAGCTCGGTTCGTTTAATGAGACGAGAGAGCAAGGAAAAAGACCCTTTTTTAATCTCCCTCGCGTTGAATTTTTGAAAGCGTGCACCCTCCACATATCACCCAGACAGGATTTTAATCAATGTGAAATGGCTCTGTGATATTGACTGGGGCCTGGCTGGAGCCTTGCCGCTGTTATGGAGAGGCAGTGAGAGGTGACACTCTTGGCAGATAGAATGAGATTTGAGAATGTTTTGTGCTCTGGGGTTTGGGGTGTGTGAGGCATCACTTGCATATTTTGTCATTTCACGCTGTCTGTGGAGCAGCCGGTGAAAATGTTTCACTGAAGAGGTCAAATGTCTGGAATGTGAATGTAAATATGATTCAGGGAATCCTCTGGCTTTCCCGTTTAGCTATTAATATGCCAACAAAAAAATCAATCGGGACCAGACTATATAAACAAACTTTTGCACTGTGTCTAAAATATAAAAAGTTTGATCATTTCAAATTGTAGTCTGCTTTTATTACAAAGCAGTTTATCTCTTGTTTTGTTTGAGGAGACAGATTTTGCTTCTCATATTGCAATATTGCTTATCGTACAAAAATGTCCTTAAAATCAGAATTATTATTTTTTAAATCACTATGTATGAACTGCATGGGTCCATCAATATATAAAATATTATGACATAGGAAAACTGGCAATTTTGTAAATGCATCAAGAAGAGAAAAGGAGTATGCAGTGTTTGGGTTAAGTGGCAATTGAATTTCAATGGTTTCAAGTTCTCAGCAGACAATAATTCAAATAATGTTTATCCTCATTGCAAGTGAATAGATTTTGGGTTATAGTATCATGGTTTTCGATGATGGTGATGTTAAAGCTGGCATGAAATAGTAGTTGTAATTGTCTTTTCTTCCCTTTTGTGGCATATACAAGTGAAACAGCTTCTCGAAAGAAAAAAAAGTATAGGGTGGGATTTTTTTCTTTGTATTGATGTTATTAAACATTAATAGAGAAACTTGGTTTCACTTTATTTTGATGGTCCCTTTTGAACATTCTGTTGACTATAAGTAACGTTGCACCTACATGTCTAATAACTCTCATTAGAGTATTAGGCGAGTATTAGTAGACTGGTAGGGTTAGGGTTAGAATAAGTTGACATGTACTTGCAAAGTTACTTAGGCTGGTCGCACACTAGACGATTTTAAGGCCGATTTGCATCCATGAACGATCAGGGGTGTGGCCCGATTCACGGCTTGTCGCAAACTATTTTTGTCCAAAAAATCCTCTATTGTGTGGTGTCATTACAATTATTTATCTGCTTCTGATCGAGACGGAGCGTCCCCAAACTCAAATCGTAAATATCAAACATGTTTGAATATGAACATCGTGATATCCGCGATAGCCAATGAGAGTGTGCAAGCACCACCTACCGGATGTTGCGTGCTTCTATAGCTGTTTTTCTTCTCTAGTCACGTTTGATCTCGCGAGTGTCTGTGAGATCACGTGTCACTGTGAAATCGTTCCTATAATCAACAAGTCAAGTGTGTGGTCTCGTGGTCTGGTCGAATCATCTAGTGTGTGCGTTCAGAGGATTATAAGGCTAAAAATCGGTTGAACTGTCTTCATGTCTGTGCTCTCCCATGGTTTTAAAATCGTTTAAGATTTGAAAATCGTCTAGTGTGCGACCAGCCTTATAGTCAGTAGAATGTACGGTGGCCGAGAAGTGCAAAGCAAATCACAATTCTGAAAACAAAATAACAAATTACAAACGCAAATGCAAGTCTAAAAGACAAAATAACAATTCAGAAAACACAACAACAATTCAGAAAACATTATAACAAGTCAGAAAACGCAATGACAAATTCGAAAACAAAATAACAAGTCAGAAAACACAACGACAAATCCGAAAACAAATTAACAAGTCAGAAAAAACCACTTTTAACTAAATGTAAATAGACACCCCGTATTTTTTACTCCATAGTAAGGGCAATTCATACAATACATTTAAACTGAGCTACTTTAATACCATCTCCGAACTTTCTACCACGACTCTGCTGTTCTTCGGCTGGTTCGTCCTGTATACGTTGATTGACAGATGTCTCGTCCAGTCAGCGGTGAGTAATCCCAAACCAATGGCGCTGTCTCAAACTATACCTACCTCTTCCGGTTTGTCTGATTTGTCGTTGTGTTTTCTGACTTGTTAATTTGTTTTCGGATTTGTCGTTGTGTTTTCTGACTTGTTAATTTGTTTTCGGATTTGTCGTTGTGTTTTCTGACTTGTTAATTTGTTTTCGGATTTGTCGTTGTGTTTTCTGACTTATTTTGTTTTCGAATTTGTCATTGTGTTTTCTGACTTGTTATAATGTTTTCTGAATTGTTGTTGTGCTTTCTGAATTGTTATTTTGTTTTTTAGACTTGCATTTGCGTTTGTAATTTGTTATTTTGTTTTCAGAATTGTGATTTGTTTAGCACTTCTCGGCCACCGTAAGAATGTCTGTTGGGAGACCTTGACAATAAAGAGTTAGCAGATATTAAGCAAACAGCCTACGTACTAAAACTCTGATGAGAGTTAGTAGACATGTAGGTGCAACATTATTTATTGTCAACAGAATGTTCAAAAGGGACCATCAAAATAAAGTGTTACCAGAAACTTTTTTTTTCTGGGGGGAAAAAATAAATCATAAAAATATTTTTTGTTTAAAAATCAAATATATGTATAATGTATGAGGTATATACCCTCATTATTATTAGATAATACTTGTTCAAAACAATCACTTCAGCAAAATTTTACCACATTCTGTTTGCTTTTTAACATATTCGGTTTGTTTTGATAATACATTTTTATTCAATAGTCATTCAAATTTTCATTTAAAAAAAAATGTACCCTGGATTAACATGTTAATCATTCAGGATGTACCGGTTCATTCAAAGTACCACCTGACCATCTTGATACTGCCGCTGTGAAGGCAGAAAGTCAGTTGATGTGTTGTATTGTTAATTCATTTGTTCACATCTCTGTGCAGATCAGAACTCATCGTCTGTGGCTCCAGCAGTGAAATCGGGCTCCTGCTTGTCTATGGATGGCCGCAGGCACGAGAACGGGCAGAGCTGGCATGACGGATGCAGGGACTGTTACTGCCATGCCGGGAGAGAAATGTGTGCCCTTATTTCTTGCCCGGTTCCCCCCTGTGATAACCCCTCCATCCGACCCAGCCACTGCTGCCCCACCTGTCCAGGTGAGCCAACATTGCAACATACTTACATTGCGATCTCCGTTGATACTTCAAGATGGATTTTACATGTTAAAATATTTATTATGTCTTTCAGAAGAGTCCAGTTCCCATAAGCCGGAGCTGAGTGAGGCGTCCGTGTGTTTGGCTCCGGGTGGAGAGTACTTTGTGGAGGGAGAGATGTGGAACATTGACTCCTGTACTCAGTGCACCTGCCACAGTGGCCGTGTGCTCTGTGAGACGGAGGTGTGCCCGCCCCTGCTCTGCCACAGTCCAATCAGAACGCAGGATTCCTGCTGCCCTCACTGTCCAGGTGCGCTGTCAACAAAAACCTTTGTGTTTGAAAAGGAGTGACAGGCCTGCTCTAACTTACCAAAACTTTAGTTTTGAAGCTTGTTGCGAAAACTTGGAGGTAATGGAGAAGTCAAAGTAGCTGTGATATTTGGATCTTGTACAAGCACAGTCAAGGGAGGCGCAAAAGCATAATTTTTTTAAAGATTCATTATTGTAAGGACTTTTAGAGCGTAGAGGCGTGAGACACCTTTGACAGGAGAAAAGTTAACAAAATGTGAATGTGCTTAATGCATGTGTTTGGTGGAAATTAGGGCTGCACGATAAATCGCATGCGATATTTAATGTGCATCTTGTCAGTAAAGACGGTTCTGTAATCAGCGGTAAATCTCCATCACCTGCGGGCTTTCACATTGAGCAGCATTAACTACACAGAGCCGTTGTTCACTGACGAGTTGCGCAAAACCACGTTCATATTCACGCAATTTTTTGCGCAGCTCCTCAGTGAACAACGGCTCCGTGTTGCTAATGCTGCTCAATGTGAAAGATGCGCATTAAATATCGCATGCGATTTATCGTGCAGCCCTAATGGAAATGATGAATACTGCATGGGCGCAGGAGTACATGATCAACAGTCTGAGCCGAAAGGATGAGAGAATCAGAGAATGTTTCAGCAACTCGACTATAACAAACTAACTCTGCTCTTTAAAATGTTCTCAACGCCGCTGAAATCATTTTCGGCTTTCTAAACGAAATGGGGAAATGAAGGTTTGTTTTGAGATTGGATTATTTGAGTTGCTATGAATATTTATGATTTGAGTCATTTGTGTTTTAGTCAAAGCATGTTGACATTTCTTTCTTTTAGTTGCAAGAGAAACTACATTCAAAACTTTTTCACTCTCACTATAATATGGAGCAAATACAGCCCCAGAGAAATATGGTGAACTTATAAATACTAGCAAATTTCAAAGCTTGAATTCAAAGATGTAGTGTCACATGCTTAATTGGAGACTATTAGAAATTTGTAGACCGTCAGTTTCATTTATAGCTTGTATACTGCATGTCACTAAAGTCGACATCAAAACTGTACTTCCTTAATACGTTTCTGGTCTTATTGTGAAGGATCTATAAGGATTCAAAGAAAAAAAAGTCTTTATAATCATGCGTCACAATAATAACTTCTAAAACAACTTTCATGTTCTACAAATGTCATCTAAGCAGTGTTGTTGAATAAATCTAAATTTATTAAAAAATATTTATTTGCCAAGTGATTGCAAAAATGAGATAAAAACAAACAAAAATGAGAAATGTTGCCTTGCCAACTAACTGAAATTATAGAAGTACTAAAATTACTAGAACTAAAACTGAAATTTAAAAAAAATATATATATATATATAGCTAAACAGAACTGTAAAAAATGAATAAAAATGACAAAGGTGCAAAAAATTGCTAAAATCTAAGCTAAAATTAAAATGAAATCTGAAAATATAAAAATAAAAGCTAATTCATAATATTAATAAATACTAAAATAGTATATAAATAATAATAATAACACTGCACCTAAGCTGTGTGGACTGTTGGATAACATTATCAAAATAGCCAAATTTCTGTTTAACTATGATTAAAACTTTGAACGAAAAGAAAAGACCATTATTTTAGCAAACTCATATTCAAGTCCAGCTCCATTTTTGGTACTGAACGCCGACTTTTCGTAGCCAATTCCCAAAGAACAAAATAAAGTTCTGCTCTAGGATATTTCACATTATGTTTAAGGACTGCATAGTAAATAAATCTGTTTATATGTATCTCTCTCTTCAGATGATCCAGTCACCCCTCAGACGACCAGTAACAACAGCATGTCCAGCTACTGCAGGAATGAGGATGGTGATATCTTCTTGGCTGCTGAGTCCTGGAAGCCCAACATCTGCTCCAGCTGTGTGTGTTTAGACGGAGCCATCAGCTGCTTCTCTGAGTCCTGCCCACCGGTCAACTGCGCCCGGCCCATGCTCAGGAAGGGCCAGTGTTGCCCATACTGTCTAGGTATGTAAATCTGTGCACAGCTGAAGATCATATTGCCCCAGATCAGACAGCCAAGTTTAGTTGCCTTCTGATCATATGTGGGTGTTAATGACACGACTATGACTGAGATGTTTCTCCCACCTCTTCACCAGATGCCACGCCGAGGGCCGTGTGTCATTTCAACGGGAAGACTTACATGGACGAGGAGCGATGGGACATTGACAGCTGCACTCACTGCTACTGCCTGCAAGGCCAGACCCTCTGCTCGACTGTCAGCTGTCCTGTCTTACCCTGCCATCAGCCGGTCACCGTGGAGGGCAGCTGCTGCCCCATGTGTCCAGGTCAGGATTTATGTGCTGCGGGTTCAGATAGAGATTAGATCAGATGATCAGAGTGGAACAGAATGAGGGACAGTGAATATGCGTGGTAAATACATCGTAGATATGCTATACAGAGCCTCCCAAAAGCACTTAGAGCATTAAATGTCTGAGTTTCATTACATAGATAAAATATTTACCCAGGTGGAATCACAAACAATGCACAACCTTTCTCAGAACTAATTTTCTTTTGCTAACAAATGTGTTTTAGTGAAATAGATAGCTTTTTTGTGAAATATTTTGCCATTTGAAAATTGTTTGTGATGTCTTCCTTTAAAAGAAATCCAAATACTTTTTGGATCTTTATTTGTGTTGGACTGCAATTTTAAGCGGACACTGAACTCCAAATGTCCAAATGAGCTAAAAATAATAATAATAATAATAATAATAAAATATAAATATTACATGAAAAACTTAAATGAAAATTTGAATTTTGCCTTGACAACTAATAAAACTATTTAAAATATTAATAAATACTATAATAGTATCTAAATAACACGGATGTCTTAAAAATAGGAATCTGTCAAATTAGTAATAATAATTAATATTATTAGTTAAATAATATTAGAATTATTATGAGATCATATATTTATAATACTTTTAAATTTTACAATATTTGTAGTAAAATATATAATTATAATCATCAGAAACATAGTTTGTTTCATGTAAAAGTCAAAATGAAATAAAATGGGTTTGTTTTTGTAAAATGTAAAAAGCAAATGAAGCAGAGAAATTACTTTGGCTCTAAAACAATTTGACTTCTCTGCTGACGTAATCAAGGCCACGGGGGTGGGGAAAATAAGCTTAACCAATAAAAGCCCTTTTCACTACCCAGTTAAATCCTGATGGATAAAATCAAACCGTGCCCTACTGTTTCCCATTTAATATTCTATTTAATTCTAATATACAGCACATTTCTGGAGTTAAATTCTGCTTCATTTGCAAACTGGTTTGCATTTTTCCCCACATAAATTAAAGTAGATGGAAACATAGCTATAACCTACTTCACAGTGACTAGAATAAATGGCAGTATCACTGATCCAAGTACCCTGCAGTTTTGCTCTCTGTAGTTCTGTCACACGTCTCTCTCGCTCTTTTTCACACTCTCTCTTAATCTCGTTGTCTCTCTCTCTGTCTGGCTCTCATAAAGCAGTGTTTACTTAGAACCTTCTCTCTAATTGAATGGGTCTTTCGTCTAAATACAGACTTGTTGAGATGAATCATTTAAAAGGATTGATTAAGTCGAAGCCGGACAGAGGCTAAATTGGCTCTCTTTGCATTTGGGAGATAATGTCATTGATCATGGGCCTCTTTATTGCTGTGTCACTTGGCTCTGGATCAATGAGGGGGTTGAGAGTGGTGTCGTGTGCACTCTGGGTAATCACTCACCCTTTGGTGCTTTCCCACTCAAAGACACAGCTCTGAAGATGAGCTTTTAATTAGCCTGCGGCCCACAATTTCATGCTGACCTAAATCTTGTTTGCTCTGAGTGAGCACTTCTTAACTCCTTTTAATGTAGTTACGATTTGTATTATATGTTTTGGTGTGTGTTTTTCTGTAACACGCCCTTCTTCTCTCTTTCTTTCTTTCTTTCTTTGTGTCCCCATGTCTCTGATGTTTTAATTACAGAGAGTTACGCTTCCACAAATGTGCCCATCGAGAAGACGGACCAACGAGGAGACAAGCAGAGACATCAACCAGCCTGGCCGACTCACAGCGAAAACGATATTATGCCACAGTTCAGAGGTCTGTACAAGAGTACGAGACGATATATAGACAGCAAGTCTTTGTTGTCTTGTCTTAGCTTGATGCACAAAAAAGATACAGCACAACCAGTGTAGTCTGATTCATAAACAGATGACTCTTATGAGCCGATTCTTTAAATGAAGTGGTCAAAAAGTCCAATTCATAATGCCGTGTGAATATGTATTGCATGCTTAGCATTGCCACAAGGGGTGCTATAACGAGATTTAGCATAAACTGTCTTCTTCTACAGTCAGTATTCTGGTTCAGGACAACTAAGCTGCATCTGAAATTGCATACGCTCTAGTAGGTACTACAGTTGGTTTGAAACTTACTTCGCAACCATTAAAAACTATGTTTCAAATAGTATGAATATGGGTAGTATGAATGAAATTCAGACATGTGACATACCAGCGTCAGTTGCGTCGCTAAACTGCCATTCACAATTCCTCTCCCATGGTTTCATGGGATAGTAAAGGGTCTTTTGAATGCACACTCCAGAATCTCGATGGAAGAAGTAGGTCGTCCGGATGCTCGTTTTTCAACTAGTGGTTTTTCGAATACTATGAATTCGGACATACTACTCTTTTCACATACTGTTTTTTTGCATGTATGCAAAATGGTATGGTATGGAAGTAGGCATATTCAGACACAGCAGTAATCTCATGGAAGAGCAACATTTTGAAGAGAATTATCTTGAAAAGTTACTTAGCCTAGTTAAGCTGTCTTAAGATAATAACTTGCAAACTTAAGCTTAAAGGTGGGGTAGGCGATTTTTCAAAAACGCTTTAGAAAACTGATTCGGGCCGAATAGCAAAACAAACTTGTAAGCATACCTCTGCGCACCCGGTTCGCGCAGACAGGATACGTCATCAGCGCGTTCACGTACGCTGTGCAGACAGAGGAGAATGGCAGACAAACATCAACAAGCCGATCTTCCTTCATGGTATTGTAGTACTTTTATTAACTGTACTATAAAGTTTTCTCACCGGTGAATGACACATGATGTAGCCCAGCGGATCCCAATTCCAGTCCTCGCGCAAGGGAAGCAGGGGAAATCCGTTGAAGTTTACTTAGCTTCGGAACATTCATTCACGGATTTGCGCTGTGCAGCGTCTTCACACAGAGACGAAACTTACTGGAGTAGTGTGAAGTGTGACGTAATATACCTCTGTAAATAAATACTATTTAAATTCACACTACTCCA
>NW_015551089.1:239632-257269 GCF_001515605.1 Sinocyclocheilus anshuiensis | reverse complement strand
GTTGTTTCTTCTCGATAGGTGAGTAACACCGTGTCTGCACCACAACAGCTAAAGTCTGTCTAGTACGCTGGACGCGACAAAGCGACCGTTGAAAATCATTTGAAATGTGTGTCAATACGTCATAAATAGAACGCAGCAGCAGTTTTCTGTCAGGGATTTGTCGTGTCGTGCCGCGCAGCATCCAGCGTAGACCATAGATATGTATATATCTATGGTGTAGACAGCATCACTGATTATGAGTTCTATAGTATTTTGTCGCGCCGAGCCACTCGCGTCCGGTGTAGACACGGTGTAACATTGGTTTTGCTTTGTTTCA
The DNA here is from genome assembly GCF_001515605.1 of Sinocyclocheilus anshuiensis. NCBI lineage: Eukaryota > Metazoa > Chordata > Actinopteri > Cypriniformes > Cyprinidae > Sinocyclocheilus > Sinocyclocheilus anshuiensis. Next base: position 256,953 of record NW_015551089.1, on the reverse strand, counting down.
CAGAACTAATCATTGCCTGGGTTGCGTACGTATGTGTGGGGCGGAGCTATCAAAATAGGGGCGAGACCCTTTTGGGGTAGGGGCGTGTTTGTTTTGGTGAAAAATTCAGCAAATGTCATGGTCAAATGTCAACATTGGCTACCAGAAATCGCTCGCCCCACCTTTAAGTTAAGCTGTTAGCATGTCTATAGCTAACTATGATGTCTCCTGATTTCATTCCGTTGAGCAATTTCATGTGCTTGTGGTACAGAGTTAGCAAGAAAATTCTGTAACTTCTGAAGTAATTTTAATCAAACTTTACTCAGAGTTTCACAAAGCTGGCTGTTTGTTTCTTTTTGATTTTCTCTGTTAGCAATCTGTAATTTCTTCTTGATTTTCCATGTTTTGCTTTTGGTAAGGCTGATGTGAGTGGGTGTCTGTCTGTCAAGACTCTGGCATTTGCCTTAATTGCTGACATGGATGTCTGACATTACCTGCTTTTACAATCAAGCCGTACTTGCATTTCAGTTTCAATTCTGAATTGTTCTACATCGCCCCAGTGAGTCATTGCTCAATGAGTCACTGCTGTCAGGTGCAAAATGTGCCAACAGGTGTGTTGTGGGTTGTTTCAGGTGACTTCGGAAGTCTGCAGATGCCCTACCTAGACAGCAAGGCACCACTACCCAGTGAGGATGCTGGTCTGCACTGGGCCTGGGTGGCACTGCCCATCCTAATGATGATGCTCACTATCGCCGCCCTGCTGTTGGTCAACCAGCATAAGCAGTGGATCCCTGTGCCTTGTTACCGCACTCCCAATAAGGTGCCTACCTATATGTCAGATTACTACATGGAAACAATCACATTTTGAATTATTGTACCAAATAGGATGCAGAATTGTGATTTCAAATTACGATTAAACTTTTGTAAGTTTATATATTTTTTTGTCAGCTTTATTTTAATTACCAAAAATGGTACTTAAGGCTAGAATACACTACACAACTTTTAAAATCGGAACAGATTTTTAAAGCACTAGGCATCATACTTTTGCTGAATTTTTAAATGGTTACAGAGAAACACTGGCCATCATACACTAAACGAGGATCACACACTACCAGACTTTCAAGTTGGTCCGAACATAACAAATTTGCACGGAAACATGCTCTTCATTAGCAGGAGACGCATGACAAATGAAAAAATGTCTGTGCCCTTGATAAACTATGTGATTTTCTGTATAAATCTGTCACCCAGCATTGACTCCACAAGATTGCAAATCTTAACAAAAATCTAGGCAAAAGTAGTGTAGTGTATTCCAGCATTTTGCTGCATAAGTGTGAGAAAATTCTCTCCATGGTCCAAGACTCACTGTGTTTTTTTTTTTTTGTCCTGTATAGTCCACATGTCTCAATAACCAGCTGGTGTATGTGGACTGCCAGAAGGGGACGAAGGTCCAGGTGGACAGCTCCCAACGCATGCTCCGCATTGCAGATCCTGACTCAAGATACAGCGGTTACTACAGCATGCAGAAACACAACAACCTGCAAGCTGACAACTTCTACCAGACCGCGTGAGACACAGGAGAGAGAGAGAGAGAGTGAGTGAACGAGAAAGAGAGAGACTGAGCCCGTGTTCAGCTGCCAAACCTTTGCGCACATGGACACCTACTAAAAAAACTGTAGAGATGGACAAAGCCACCAAACCAAATGGTCAGAGAAGAGACCCTGATACCGAATAACAATTATAATATTCACATAAGTCACTCCAAACAAATCGAAAAAATATATCACACGTCGACACCCGAAAGTCTCACCAGGAGATGGAAGCCGCACCTATGTAACCGAACCATTACGGAGTGTGATTGTTAAATTGGAGAGGACTCTTCCAGAATATTTTTGTGAATCAGAGGTATGGTAGGTTGAGCATCATTTGTGTGTAAGCGTGAAATTTCATGGATGTTCAGGCACAAGTTGAAGGTAGTCGTGAATTCAAATGAACGTTTTTGGGATTAGGACAACTGGGGTGTTGTTTTTGTTTGTTTGTTTTCAACAATATTTTTCCTGCATTCCTAACTTTTTCTGTTGGAAAAGAGAGAAATTATTTTAGGAGTGATAACTTTTGACACATGTGCTTGTGTGAACACTTAATGCTGAACCAAAGCTCCTCTGCCTACGAAACCAGGCCGGGCGAGAGGCTGAGGAGGGACGTTCACTTCCCTGAGACAGAGGAGATGCTGGACTGTGCACGAAGAGGGAAGAAGGAAAATCAGACGAAAGAAAATCTGTTGTTGCAACAGATGCATTTTTGTAGATGCTACTGTAAGATTTCCCCAGTTGCTGTGGGTGAGTTTGGCCGTTTTAGTTTTTTCTCTCTTTTAAAGACAAAAGGAGGAAAACAGTAAGCTGCTCTGTGGACATGAGCTCTTCCTGTTAATGGATGTGTGGGGTCTCTATGTTGTATTTCTGCTTACCTGTACGATCATTTTCCCATTTAATCATACAAACATCATTTGCTCCCACAACTAAGGGCAGATTGACACTCCTAGCAAATATATATTTTCCTGAAATGAATCAGAAGATTGTGAAGCGAGATGCAGGAACATAGTGATAGTGGTTTGGATTTGAGGCTATGCTTTACAAGTGCTGCTTTTTTTGCTTTGATTCTTTAAACCTCATTTTGTAGGGATGAAAGCTAGTAGAGAGGATTGTTTGCGTCTTTAAGAAACATTTACCAAGAAAACAGAATCAAAGGGCCTAATTCCTGAAAAGTGAGCAGAATGGATTTTTGTGTAAATCGCTCCAAAAAACATTCCAAAAGTTTCAAAAATGTTGTAATGCTTGTGTAAATTTCTAACTGGGGGGTAACAGTACACATATTCACACCAAAAATTTTCAGTACGGGTCTTTTGGTTCAGTACACGTTTTAAACACTGCATGTGTGTGTGGAACCCATATAGAAATTGTAAGGTATATCGATGTAGTTTCAAACGATATATAGGAGATTTAGGACAATACCGTTTATATCGATATACTTTGATGTTGTGAACACATTTGAAAATTAAACGCAGAACAAAGAGTGAGCTGCTGTGGGAAAAATGTCCTAAACATGAGACATGCTTTATATTAAGTGTTTCAAACTAATTAAGCAGTTTTCCCTCCTTTCAGATGTGTGATTCTTAATGCACTTGAGATGTGTTTTCATCAGCACATGTAATCTTACAATTTTATCTTTATCTGTTAACGTTAAAAGTCATGTGTTTCCATTTTTCAAGAAGGCTCGCCCTGACAGCAAATGAGTATCCATCAGACTTAACAAACTTTACTGAAGGAGCAGCAATGCATGCATGAACGTCAAACAGACAGAGTGAATTAATTTTGAATAAAAGATTTAGCTAAAATATTTTACATCCAAAAGTGGAAAAATCTCTGATGTAAAACCACTCTTACGTTGTTTCATAGAAAAAAAAAAATGAATATGTAACGGAGGCCAGCAGTAGGTGCTGTGCAGGTAAACCTCACTCCCCTGATCTCAAGAGGTGCACTAGCGACTGACGCTAGTGGCTGCAGTCTTTAGCCTCCTTGTTAGTGCACCCGCCTCCCATGCTGGAGACCCGGGAGAGAGGGGTTACATTGGTGCCGTGACCCGGATGGGAGTGAGTGTAACGGAGGCCAGTGGTAGGTGCTGTGAAGGTAAACCTCACTCCCCTGATCTCAAGAGGTACACTTGCGACTGACGCTAGTGGCTGCTGTCTTTAGCCTCCTTGTTAGTGTGGCCGCCTCCCATGCCGGAGACCCGGGTTCGAGTACCGCTCAGAACAGGTGCGAGAAGGACCTGGGAGAGAGGGGTTACAAATACACAAAAAATACAAATTTGATGGCAATTTGCCTAAGTGCGATATTACAAATGATTTCTAAATACTATTAGTTCTGTGAATAATTTGCACAAAAAAGTTGTAAATTGTCGAGATTCTGAATTGCCGGCAGTTTACATACGAATGGTCTTATGATTGCTACATACTAGTCGTTCTGCAATCCATTTACACAAGTTCTAAGTTACCAAAAATTTACAAATGTTTTTACTAACAATTTACACCAATATTAAATTGTCTGAAAATTACATTGGTAATGGTCTTACAAATTATTACTAGTAGTTCTATGAAGAATTGACACAAAAAGTTGCAAATTGTCTACAGTTTATGAGAGAATGGTTCTACGAGCGATTTACACAGAAATTGTGCCAGTGTTTCATGAATGAGGCCCAAAGAATGATCAAATTAATTTTGGTAGGGGATCTGAGAGAAACGTATACTGTTTTTGGATAAATGTTTCCCGTTTTCTTTATTTGTACTGTTCACGAAACTGCCTCCTTCTCTGGAAGCTTTGAAACATTACTGAGGCACCTTTGTGTTCTGGTTTTCTAGCTGAGAACAAATTTGGCTTCAAAAATCCAAAGCTATTATAGGAACATTTATGTACATATTATTGCTAAAAGGAAAAGACCTGAAATATTATGTGAGTATATATGTATGTGTGTATGTATATGTGTTCGCATGTACGTACGAGTGCGCACACACAAATGCACATGTACGCACACAAGACTTCTCTTCATCGGTAAAGTTCTTAGTTTATTTCCCTAATGAATGTATTTATGATTGAGCAAAATAAGAGATTTATATAATGGCAAACTGATGATGACAGGCATTCCATTGCCTTTCTTGTTTGGTGGTAGAATGAGTTGCCCTTCTTTTTTTTTTCCTAGACCCTTGTTGGACCCTGTGCATCTCTTGAAAACACTTCCAAGTCACATTTCATCCCTAAATCAAATATTATATTTTGAAGAAAGAAAATCAAGCCTTTTTTAAAGACAACTCACAATTTGCATTGTGACATTTTTATGACAATTAAGCACATTTTCTCTGGAACATTTTTATTTATTTATTTATTTTTTATTAAATGTAGAGTCGAGCGGATAAACGGTCCGTGTGGCGCGCTTCAAATGAGTGGTGCTGTTTAATTCCACTTTTGGCGTATTAACATTATATCGAACATTTGTTATCATTTTATCGAGTAAAATTATATAACGATAATTATCGTTATTTTATCGCCCAGCCCTAATTACAATAATAGGAATTTTTCGTATTACAGTAATATTGGTTGTGATGAAGAATGTGCTTAATTGTCATGAATTAATGATGATGCAAACATGTATAATGATTTTGTTTTCTTTAAGAAAATTATTTTACTTTTGTTCTTCTTCTTTTTTTGATGTTGGGCTGAAATATGACACAGATGTTGGTTTTGTGGGATTCACCCAATGATACATTATTTTCAGAACTTTTTAACTACAACGTTCAATTCTGTAATAAATAATAGCCATGTGTTCACAATATCACTTACTGTATTATGACCACAGCGCTATAAAAACGCTGTTTAGTCTTAATTCAAGCACATAAATGTGTAGATGTAACCGAGATGTAAGTTTTAACTCTCAAACATGGGCTTGCTCTTGAGGATTTAAGGCTAATTACAGAGATCTGGACCTTTGCTCCGGTTTATTCTTTACCGTGTTTCTGTTTTGTGGAAGTTAAACAATTGATTGGTAGTCCTGTCTTTCAGTCACGGCCAATCAAAAAGCATCAGAAAGACGATAAACAAGAATTATTACTGGATCGCTGGAGAGAGCGTTGCTCTGGAGGACCTGACCATCTTTACAAAAATAAACTCAACAGCATTTCAGCAAGATGTCATCCATATTTAATGAGCCATGTGAAATCTGTGCATAGCCCACTTTCAAGTTGAAATGCAATTTCCACACACAAAACATCATTTCCTCCTCATTGCCTCTGAACACACTGTGCTTGCGTTCATGGATGAAAGCCAATGAACACCACTGACTGGATTTGATTCGGCCAGACCTGCACATTTATTTGGGTCTTACAGGGGAGTCTCTTTTTTTAGTGCATTCTCTAAGTATTGTTGTAAATACTTGAGTGTCACTCGCCAAAACTTACAAAAAAAAATACAAAAAAGGTTTGGAGAGAATAAGAATTTGATATGCAATATATTGTCTATGACCTTAATAATTTATTGTTGAGCAGAAAAACTGAACTTAGCAGAAGGCGCAGCTCAAATCACAAATGTTTGTGTTGTGTCGATCTCTCAAAGAGCGTTTAAAAGTTCAAGACTTCATAGAGTGTCCGTTTGTTCTTTTTTTATTATTTTGGTTCTTCTGAGAGCACACCATTGTCCGTTTTTTAAAAAGATTCTAAGCAAGTTTATTTGTTCCAAGAAATTGAAGCCCAAAAAGCTTCTAGAAATGTGTCCCCGTTTCCCCTCTCCACCTTCTCATGCTTTCTTTCTACATGAAATATCAACCCTTCTGGAGTTTGTGTACTACTGGTGTTTAATGTTCATGTAAAAAATAATAATGTCAACATGGGTCATGATACTGCAGATTTATAAAAAAAGGGTAGATGAAAAGTTGACTCAGAATTCCTGTAGCACAGCAAATTTTTTTCCAATTTCTCATATAATTGTTTCTTTGCAGCACAATAAATACTTTTTAAACAAACGAGAGTCTTGTCATGGTTTCATGAAGATATACAGTTGCTTTATGATTTGTTCAACAACTATCTAGTTAGTATTAACAATATAAAAATATACCAAAAAAAATTGTCAAAGGGATAGTGATTTTTTCAGGTTTTTTTTTTTTTTTAGAGATCATGTCTTCGGTGACTGGGCACTTCGTATGTGCTGAAGTTTTGATCGGAATACATGTAAACATGCTCAAGTAAAAAAATGTTAATTAATTCTAATGCAAAGATCAACAAAAAAACTCTACACTCAGTATCTGGAACACACATGTCTGGGGCAGGAAAGAAGTGAACCTCCTCAAGCAGTGTTCACTCTTTTGTAGTGGCACACTCTGCAGTAGGCCTACACTCTTAACAAGCATCAGGTGTGGCTAATTAACTGCAAGGCAAGCAGAGTGAGGAAGAGAGAGACCAGAGCATAATGGCAAAAATAATACCCATATACAGTAGTTATGCAAAGTCCGATTATTTTCCGCGAACCGGTTATTTTCGGACAGTTCGGCTCATTGAACCGGTTCAAAAAGCCGATTCATCGAGATGGTCCTCACTGCAGAACACAAGATCCAGGGAGCGTGGTTGGATCCAGATCCAACTCCTCCCACCTTACATATACCTAAACCTACCCGTCTCCACCCCCTGATCCCTAAACCCACCCATCTCCACCCTAAACCTATCAATCTCCACCCCGTAGATGTCCAACCAGGCCCCCTGGATCTTGTGTTCTGCAGTGAGGGGCTATTGGATTCATCGGTTCCTGGCGTCATCAAGCAATGATGTCACTACGCATTATTTTTCTAACAACTCAGTGCCATGTTGTATCAATTAAACATTCAAAACGTAATTTGTGTCAACACATATTGAAACATTCAAATAAAAAGTTATTCGTGTGAATGCACAGCTGATTATTGCCTTTCGTTCACTTAAGTTAATGGTGTCAGTGGTCACGGTTTCATTCGCGGATCCTTTATGTCAGATACTGACCAGTTATTGACTAACTTACAACTTAGATAAGATTCCTAAAAGTTTCGCACCTACCGCACACATTACAGACGCTGATGCACAAACGCGGATATGTTCTACATGTCTAAAGTATAAAGAAAGAATAAACCTGTCTTATAAACTCCTTGATTTCGCTTAAATAAAATAAAACGATTCATAAGCATATATCCAGTAGCCTATGTTTTGTTTTTGTTATAAAGAAACTTTACATATCAGGCTCGTTCAAATCCTCGAATCCTCGGCAATCGTCGGCAAACTCCGACATTTGGTTAAACCGTCTCATTCGGTTCTTTTTGAGTCGGACGTGCTACTTCGGCTGTGCGTCCTGCATCATCAACCCGGAACTACAGTTTGATTCAGTTCGATTTTGTAAACCGGCTCAACCGGTTACTTCCTGGGAACCGGCTCAAAAGAACGATTCGTTCAAGAATCGAACAACACTAAACAATACTCATACAGAGTAAAATACATGCCCAAAAAAAATACGTCCTCAGGACGTCACAATTGGATTCATTCAAACTGATGAAAATTTGTGTATGTAAAGATATTTAATGGTTGAGCTCGAAATGGTGTAAAATTTAATAATGTGAATAATAACAATAACAATAATAACAAAAGTGAATAATAACATAGCCTACTTAAATGTCAGTTTATTCATCTCATAAAGCTGCTGTATAGCTTCAGACTTGGAAAGGAACATGTAGGCCTAATATAAACTGCTTTTATAATATTTTATGATACTTTTATGAAAGAAAATTTCAATTTTGTTTTCCGCGGAAGCAAAGGATTTAAAGGGTCATATGATGCGATTTCAAGTTTTACTTTCTCTTTGGAGTGTTACAAGCTCTTGGTGCATAAAGAAGATCTGTAAAGTTGCAAAGACTAAAGTCTCAAATCTAAAGAGATATTCTTTATAAAGGTTAAGAGTCAGCCACGCCTACCTAAAACAGCTCGTTCTAACACGCCCCCACATACCTACGTCACGATGTGGGAAGATTTGCATAACGCCGCCCAAATGTTCACGCAAAGAAAGAAGGCGTAACTTTTATTCTCGCTGTAGTATTGTTGCAGCGTTCGCCATGCCGTGGATACGCTGTTTCGTTGTGAAAGTGAAACTACTTTGTGTGGCCTTCCAAAAGAGGACACAGCACACCTCGCTTTTCAGACCGATGAGCTTCGTAAAAATCGACGCGTTTCAGAAAGGCGGGGCATAGAGGAGAAACAATAATGTACAGTATGTGGAAATATACTATAAAGGAAATAAAGTATTTTGAACCTTAAACCGCATAAACACATTTCATTACACCAAATACACAAATTAATGTTATTTTTAGCAACATCATGTGACCCCTTTAAAACGATACAGGGTGAGTAATGACAGAATGTTCAAGTATTTCTTTAATCATGTTCATGTAGGCTACAGTGAACCAGGCAAAGTTATTTAACAATAAACATGGCATGTCTCTACATCAATATACCTGCTCTCTGTGATAGAAAGCTTTGCTGCTTGAGTTGGCGTAATTGACCGTAAGAATCATTATAAACACGTCCTCACACACAACGCCATTTTTTTCACACGCTGCATTAGACCATGTAAATCCCTTTGGAAATCAATGGCATGTAGTTTTTTTTGTTGTTTTTTTTCTCTCTAAAGCGTAATTTCAACGTTTCATATTACTCTGCTATGTCACTTGTGCACAGAATGGCTGTGATCGTTGATCTTTTGAGGACCTTTTGCCATCAGTAATAAATGACCAAACACCTATAGAGAAGATTCTAGCGCTCTATAATGACTGCAGTTACACAATCAGGCCACAGAGGGGCGACAGAGAGCTGCGAAATAATGTCAGGACTAATGCGCTGTAAAAGATGCTGAGACTGGTTTGTCAACTGCAGTTTTGCTCTGAACAGTCACATGAATGGCATATGGCACTAAAGAGAAAATGTAAAACAAAAATGTAGTGGTAAATAAAATGGAGTATGAAGATGATAGAATGTGACACGGCAGGGACAGGATATGTAGTCAGCACTCCCAGTTAGTGGCTCTCCCGTTTTCCTCACTATATCACATGATTGTCCACAAGCAGAGAATCAATCATCAGGGATGACATGACTTACAAGCATTTTGACATGTGTAGTGCCCTTTAAATGGACAGTTCACCTTAAAATTTTATGATGTTTCATTCCATCCCAAACCAATATGCAGTTATTTTTACTAACGAAAGAATACATTTTTATTTTATTTCATTGAGGGTGAATAAATAATGACATAATTGTATTTTTTCCTTTTAAAGACATGTATTATTATAATTATTATTGTTGTTGTTGTTGTTATTATTCAATAATGTATTGTTATTACTAAAGTTTCTTTATTTTTAATGTTTGACATTTTTATTATTAATAATATATTACTGTAGTAATAATAAATATAATTTTTAATATTTGATAATTATTCATAAACAACTGCAAAATATCTTTCTGAAAGTATCAAAGGGTAGGCCTACATTTTGGAGATTTGTATGCAATTTTTTGCTATTAATTTATTAGTAATAATTCTGTCATTTAATGTACTCACCCTCATGTCATCCCAAACCCATGTGCTATTATTTTTACTGTGGAACACAAAATAATACGTTTTGAAGATTTTATGCAGCTTTTTTGCTATTTGCCAACACTTTGAAGTGAGGCGAAATAAATGATAGAGTTTGAATATTTCCTTTTAAAGACATGTTGTAATAATAATAAAGTTTCTTTATTTTTATTAATGAATAATTATCAATGGACTACTACAAACTATCTGTCTAATGTACCTACTGTACACAACAATTACAGTAAGCTTATTGTAACTGTCACGCTGCTGCTAGGAAGATGATGAAGATGATAACGAAGATCATAAACAAATCATTTTAATGGTAATCCACAAGATGAAGAGGTTCTTCTAACACACAGGATAACATTCAACAATAACCAACAACCAAAGGAACTGAGGAGGGAACTTAAATACACAGACCATCTGGGACAAAGAGGCAAACAGACAGGTTAACGTAAGTCGGGGAGTTTATTTAAAAGGAACTTAGGAGTAGCTTCCAACAGAAAAGAGTCAAACGTAGGAATTAATGGAAGCATAGAACACAGTCTTATCTGGGGTCGGCACTTTGGTCCTCCAGCCGAGAACTGAGGAATCTGAGGCTTGACAGGCAGATCGGGAGGCAAGGAACCCATACAGAGCAGCTTGTAACCTTGAGACCAGCCGACGAGTGACTGAGGTGAGTCTGTATTTGACTGGTGTGGTAAGTGGGTGCAGGTGTCCGTGATCAGTAATCAGGTGATTGTGAGCGGGTGTAGGAGGATGATTCGGCTGGTGAGGCAGGTGTTTCCGTGACACATAGCAGTCGGAATTTACCCTTTTTTTTTTTTAGAAATAGCCTTTGTGCACAGCCAGCCTTGTACTCTTCTAGGTTAAAAAAACTGTCATCCATAAAATGTGTTGCACAAATTCGAACATCTGGGTTGTGCTGTTCTGTTGTAAATAAATCTTAACCAATGATTCCTAATTGCATCTACTTCCGGACGGCCAAATAAAGTGCTTTTGCTTTCGCACTGAAACACACAGCGTCTCCCTGACATGGCTGCATCAACATTACTGCTGTTCCTGAAACCACGCCTTCTTTCTTTGCGTGCACATTTGGGCGGCATTATGCTAATATTTCCACATCGTGACGTAGTCATGTGGGGGCGTGTTAGAACGAGCTGTTTTAGGTAGGCGTGGTTGACTCTTAACTTTTATAAAGAATATCTCTTTGGATTTGAGACTTTAGTCTTTGCAACTTTACAGATCTTCTTTATGCACCAAGAGCTTGTATCACTCCAAAGAGAAAGTAAAACTTGAAATCGCATCATATGACCCCTTTAAACTAACACAGGTGAACTAAATGAACGAATCAAAGGACGACAAAAACTAGGTCAAGTGAAACATGAGGGAAGAAAACAAATTAAAAGTCCATGATCGTGACTAACAATGTTTGCCATTACAAAGGATACATTTTGAAGATTGTTATGCAGCTTTTTGCTACTCATTTAAGGACTTTTTAATAATAATAATAACAACTACACTTTGAAACTGTCATTGAAGGTGGATAAATCATGTTAGAATTTTAATCTTTCCCTTTAAAGACACATGCTGGCAACGTTTGCCATTACAAAGTCTAACAGCGTTTATTAAATATTTGCTGAAAGGTCATGATCTGTACTGTTTTGGAGGCAATACAGACTCATGATGTTAATCTGTATCATCTGTGCATGTTATATGGAAGACTTGATTGATTTCAGAGGACGTCACATGACATTTACCGTCGTACTGATCCATAGACATTCATACGGTTTTATAATCAAGGTGCATGTTGATAAAGGAAGGGCTGTGTTACAAAGTGAAGCTTAACTCTGTAAATGCATAACAGTTCTGCCGGCGTTCACTAAGGTTGATGTTCAGGTTGTTAGACTTTATTTCATGCTCCACTTCTCACTATTATTACAGCGCTGAGGTACGAATACAAGACACAAACTGCCGGCTTTATCTATACAGAATGAGAACACAGTACATGCATGAAGAAAAAGAAAGCCAAGAAACCAGCCAGGCCAAGGAAAACTAATGTACTACTGTTTAGTATGTCACGCTCAGTTCTTTTTTCCCATGTGGTGGCCTACAATAACCCTCTTTTTTTGCCACCATGTGTGTATGGGCATTTGCATAGCGGGGTGAAGAGTTTTGTGATATGGAGTGTATGTCAACTCTGACCTTTTGTCCATTTTTCATTTTCATAATTGTCCAGGCATGGCAGAAATGTCCATCAGCTAATCCTCTTACAGTGACTCTAATGCCAGCTCTGTCAGAGCAGCACCATGTTAATGGAACAAGCTGCTACGAACCAGCAAGGTGGAGAACGGCCAAGTCCTGACGGTCCCCGCTGGCAAACAGCATGCGGCAAGTGCCGTTCCCTCTATTAAGCCCCATTAAATTAGTATTAATTTTAATATTAATTGCACTCTTCAATTATTGATCATTATAATTACTGGATATTATGGATTTATTTCTGATTACTAGCCTGCAGTTCATGCCTGAGGGAACAGAGGCTGAGGTGCACATGGCAGCAATTCATTATTAGAATTCATGTATAGCATTAGCTAGATATGCACGCTAAGCAATACTGGTGTCATGACCCAAAACGACCTTATAAGGTTGCAAAAAAAATGCAAATTCACAGTGCAAATGATAAAGTACAACTATATATAACTGTGCATGCTATAGAAAAAATGAATACATTTTAAAAAGAAAGGAGAAAATGGTTCCCATATCATTTGCTGTTATAATAGGAATATTCTTTCACTCATTAAAAAAAAAAAAAGAAGAAGAAGAAAAAATTCTGAAATGGAATCCAATGACATTTCCTACTTAAATAATCAAAGTATCATTGAAATCTCATTTATTACCATGTATGAATTAAAATACGGGGAAAATTTTTTTTTGGTATGTCTTTGTATTTTAATTGTTGCAACATAAGCCTATATTAACAAACAACATAAACATTGCTTGTTTAATATAGGCCTACTATTATTATAATTAATAATTACTTTAATGTTTACTGACCCTAACTGGACTTAATGAATTCACCAAAAATCACAGTATGGAAAATAATAAATAGTAACATGGTAAATAGCAAACAGATTAAAACAGTGTTGTATTATCTTGTAACACAATTATGAATTTACAAAAACATAATACAAAAATAAAATGATAAAATTTTTATTTAACAAATACTTTGTAACATTTTGTATTTAATATTTTTGTATTTAATCATTTTATTTAATATTTTCGTTTTCACAATCTGTTTTAAATAAACTTTTAAAATGTTTATGGTTGTGCTTTCGGAAATGGATCTACAGTGGAGATCAAAATTAGTGAACAATCTATAAATACTTGATTTTTTTCTGAAATATTGTTCATCTTCATCGCACAAAATTGGAAGGAATATTAGCTGTGGGTATACCACTGTTATACCAACACGTTTGACAAAATTACCAAGGCATTTCAACAAAAACCTTTATTTTGTGGAAAACACAGTGATCAAAATTAGAGAACAGTAACCACTGTAGCACGAAAGAAGACTACAACCAACATTTTGGAGGGTTACCGCTGTCAGAAATTAGTAGAGTGTAGTAGAGGCCCTTGCTTTGAGTGACTTCAGAACATCTGCGGCCGCAGGACATCACTAGTTTCTCACACTGCGCTGCTGTGAACTTGGTCCAGTCTTCTTCCAGTCTCTTCCATAGTTCTATAATTGTAGTGGGTTTCTTATTATTTTCTTATTAGTCGTAACTTTTCAGTTGGGTTTAGATCAGGACTCTGGGCCAGCCATTTCATTGTTCTTAGCTTCAAGGAACTTCTTTTCCCATTTTGCAGTGTGACAGGAACGTTGTCTTGCATGAAAATTGCTGGTTGATTGGGAGATGCTTGCAGGGAAGGAACCGCATGTTGCTGAAGGAGTGCGTGCACATGAATGTGTGACATCAGTGGTGAACAGCCAATCACATGCAAGTGTGATTCACTCCTTGCCAGAGACCCAGTCAGATTCAATACTCTTTTGCTAAAGGTTAAGAGATTGAAGAATATAAGGAATTTAAACGCATTTCCACAGAAGAAAGTACTTGTCCATGAAAGAGGACAAATAAAATAAATTATTTTGCTCTATCAGTGCAGTCACAAGTGAAACTTGTGAAGTTAGTATCTATAGTTGATAATAAAGAGCGATAGAGACTTGAACATGTAAGGTCACATGTAGACATTTTTAAAGCGTTATCTATTGATTCTACAGTTTATTTATATTACATATGATCTGTATATATTAATATTCATTTAAAACAAATGCTTTATAATAATTGTTAAACTAAAATTGCTAGTGTATGATGAATTAATAATAATATAAATAATATAATAATTATATAAATCATATAAAATAATTTTAAGTAATTATCATTCATTTTATCATAAAAATTTTTTTTTTTTACTATATAGTGACCTTTAATCTGGAGTAAGAGAGACTGGGGGAGTGACTTTTCTGCATCAGCATGTCACTCTGTTCACAATTTCAGTTGGAGATCTCTTTCCCAGAACATAGCCTGCCCTGGAGCAGGTTAGCTGTGGAGTGTAAGTTACTATGGCAATGAACGCTGCTAAAAGCCAAGCCACTTTCATGGTACCAGAAAACCCAGGATTGGCGCAAACTAAACTGAAACTTACCTGGCTAACCAGCTAATCCGGCTTCATGGTACAGGCCCCCAGTCTGTTATTTAGTACATACAAACAGTATTGCTTTGATTTAACATGAATAGTTAGTATGTGTCTACCTTAAAAAAAGTAGGGGTGCGTGACCAAATAATAAGTATAGCTCGCTGCCCCCTCTATTGGTGAAAAGGACATTTTCATGCAGTACTGGAGAAGACACCAAAAACAGAAAACTTGAGCATTTGGTCACAATAAATTATATGGACAATCAGTCTGTAATGACACCGACACAAAACTTGCTTTATTTCTGATACAGGCATCACTAAAAATAACTATCAGTTGATGTTTATTTGCTAACTGCTCTGATTAATTAATCAGAATTGTATTAATTCATTAATGGATGAACAATTCTTGAACAAATTCTTAATCCATAAATGTAACGTGTATGCTCTGTTTCAGTGTGTTTTTGGTTCTGTCATGTTTGCCCCATTGTATAACCTATAGTTTCCCTGTGTTGTTCTGATTTGTCATTATGTTCACCTGTCGTCTCGTTAATTAGTCCCTGCGTTTAAAAACCCGTCAATTCCCAGAGTATGGGGTGTCATCTTACTCTCATGCCCGCCAGAGTGAGGGTACGTGGGTCTGGCATCGCTCGAAAAAAATCCCTGGAGCTCAGCTTTCATAGTTATGGAGAACTGGCAATTCCCAGAGTGGGGGGGACATGTAGGGTCAGACCAGGGTGTTGGGTACGTGGTCCTGGCATCGCTCGAAAAAGCCCATGGAGCACAGCTTTCATTATTATGGAGAAACCGAGTAGGGGGCGTCATCTTACACTCAGGCCTGCCAGAGCGAGGGTACGTTGGCCTGGCATCGCTCGAAAAAGTCCCTGGAACTCTTTCATGGTTATGGAGAACTGTCAATTCCGAGTTCTCCCTTTGGTCTCTGTTCGTTCTCGTCTATGTATCATTTAAGTATGTTATCGCCTGAGTATCTCCAGTAAGTTTGTTTATTAAAAGCTACCATTTATAGTCTTCGTGAGTGTTTATACATGTTGCGTGACAGTAAATAGCTCATTTGTCATTTGTTCTGACTACTGGTAGCGTTGTATGTGTCCTTAAGCAAAAGCATTTAATCCTGTCTAAACATTCCAGCTTTAATGCACTCAGAGTACATTCATTTTCATATATTACAGTGAATGAGATGGAGTAAATGTAAAGATTTGAAGTACGTGTCATGTGCATGTCCTGCAGCTTTTCACTTCAGACATACGTCACTGATACTCAGAATGAAAAACATAGTTCCCCACAGCGTTTGAGCCCTCAGCTGACTGTCCTGCCTTGTGCCTCAAACCCCAAGTTCGCATCAGCTGACCAGTCCTTGAAGCCTGAGTCTGAGACGTACACTCACACACTACTGTATTCAGATCATTCACATGACTGCAGGCAGAAAGGCAGTGCTCTCTCTACACCAGTACATAATGCATCATACATACAACCTGTTTACTAAGGATTATAGTCAACCTAAAATCTAAATATATGTATTTATATTTATTTTCTTAGTAAGCTTTTCTTGTCACTTTCTCTTCCTTGTGTATTCGTCTGTGCCACTTATTCCAAAGAAAAAATGGTTGTCTTCTTAAAGGGTTAGTTTACCCAAAAATGAAAATTGGCTTGTGTTTTATTTACCACACAAATATTTACACACTATTAAAAACATGCAAAGTTGTCCAAAGTTTTCTTGCAGTATGACATTTGTGGTTCTTTAACGAGGACACTGCAGCATATAAAAAGAGTCTGACATATCTATAGGGGATAGTATGATGCACAGATACATCATTTAAAGAGGTGTTTACCTCGGAGTGGAAGGTATACAAATGCATTGGAGAAATAATTTATCTGTGCAAACAGGTTGGCTGTGGAGGGGGTTTTCCTCTGGGGTAAGCAGGGTTACCTGGGGTGGCTGGAGCTCTGTTTGAAACGAGGCTACGTGTTTCTGTATGCCAGTGGGGAGCTGCTGCTACCAGAGCAGACGTCCCAGGAGCCATTTTGTTCCCTTTTCAATAGCTTGGCGGCAAGCCCTTTGGACTATTATAGCTGGGAGGTTCAGATGCCATGCAGAAATGTAGATTCGCTTCAGAATCTCTGAATACATTGGAAAATAGCTTGTGTGAGTTTTTGTTCCTGCTTTTGGAGCTGTTCTCCCAGATTAATTTCACTCAAAAACATTTCCACACTATTAATTTAGGTTTGTGCATCCAACAAGTCATTAAAACACATGTTTTGGTGAACAAATAAAAAAAAATGGAAGTTCTTGTGTTAGATAACAATTCGCAATTTGCATGTTAGCATGCTATATTTAAAGGGGTCATATGATGCGATTTCAATTTTTCCTTTCTCTTTGAAGTGTTACAAACTCTTGGTGCATAAAGAAGATCTGTAAAGTTGCAAAGACTAAAGTCTCAAATCCAAAGAGATATTC
>NW_015551089.1:230130-238343 GCF_001515605.1 Sinocyclocheilus anshuiensis | reverse complement strand
CCCAGTAGCCATTTTGTTCCCTTTTCAATAGCTTGGCGGCAAGCCCTTTGGACTATTATAGCTGGGAGGTTCAGATGCCATGCAGAAATGTAGATTCGCTTCAGAATCTCTGAATACATTGGAAAATAGCTTGTGTGAGTTTTTGTTCCTGCTTTTGGAGCTGTTCTCCCAGATTAATTTCACTCAAAAACATTTCCACACTATTAATTTAGGTTTGTGCATCCAACAAGTCATTAAAACACATGTTTTGGTGAACAAATAAAAAAAAATGGAAGTTCTTGTGTTAGATAACAATTCGCAATTTGCATGTTAGCATGCTATATTTAAAGGGGTCATATGATGCGATTTCAATTTTTCCTTTCTCTTTGAAGTGTTACAAACTCTTGGCGTCACAATATGGTAAGGGGCGTAACATTTCCGTCACACGCTTGAGGTATTCGGCCAATCACATCGCACTGGATAGTTGGCCAATCAGAGCACACCTCGCTTTTCAGACCAATGAGCTTTGTAAAAATCGACGCGTTTCAGAAAGTTTTAAATGGTTCTTCACACTAACAGTTCTTTTTAGAACTGTTTACTGAAAGGTTAATTGGGGAACCCAAAATGGTTCTTCTATATGGAATTGCTGCAAAAAAAAAACTCCTTTTGGGACTTTTACTTTTTAGAGTGTTCCCACTTCTGGGGCCCGTTCTCCGTACCTCGCTTAATACATCTGAGATGATTTGAAAGAGGCCAGATCTTCTAATCGTGATAACTGATCTCTGGCTAATTTGGTTCTTCAAACGAATTTGCGGATTTGATTAAAATATCTGGATTAAGTCAATACTGCTCATTCTCGCGTTCCCTGTAAAGGGCAGATATATCGATACTCGAAACCACGATCAGCAATGCAGCGATTGGCTGGCGGCAAGACAGCAACGTAATGACATCATATAATTTAAAAAGGCACCTGACGAAACTTGACAAATTTTTGGACTTTTATAAGGAAACAGCCAAGTGAACAAAACGACGTAAATGTTATAATAGATCAATTAAATGTGCACTGTTTTTATTTATTTATTTATTTATTAAATCTTTCAAAGAGTAAAACTGGCTGTGTCTATAGTATTATAGATTACACAACATTATAACATTATTTTCAAATACATTTTTAAATTATTATCATTTTAAATTATTGTCCCCAGATTAGTAGGGTATACTTGTAATAAAGTAGCAGTGGCTGGGACAAATTTTAAATATCAATTCCACTTTAAAAGATGCAATCTAATCCTGTTTACATGAAATAAGCTTGCTCCCGAGCAGGTTTAAGTTTACAGACCTGTTGCTATGACAGCAAGTCTAGGATGAGCTTCGAAGAACCAAATAATCCAAGATCATGCCAAATCGTCAACAATCAAATCCAGTTAACTGAGTTAGCGACGTACAAAGAACCGGCCCCAGAAGTTAATTATGAGTTCGTTGCTTGCTAGTGCTTTGTTGTTGGAAGGAATGGGAATCATGGAAGACACCAGGTTCATTCGTAACTATTTCTTAATGAAATCTTATTAAAGCCAAAATGTATTAATGGTATTTAGTCAATACTTTGAATAAAATGTGGCATCCCATTCATTGACCACCATTTAAACATTACCTGTGTCATTTTATACATTCACCACTCTTTCAACAGTCAGCTCGATGATTCTGGAATTTCGGTGAAATAAATGCTTTGTTTCTGTGTAAAATACATACAGTATGCATCAAATGTTTATTTATATGTAAACACGTGACTGCAATGACAAGAGAAAGCAATGTAGATGATGTAGGGAAAATGAATAAAACTTAACAGTCTCTACAGCAATAAAGTTTATTGCTCGCCCAACTTTGAAACTCCAGTATCAAAATGATAGTTTTCCAATTGTAAATATGAATTCAAATAAATTATCAAAGACAGCATAAAGTTGTGACAAAATGTTGAAGAATTGTGTTTGTTTGTGTGTTTGTTTTTTGTGTAATACAGAGCCTTCTGCTGCTCAGGTCAAAGTCAGGGAGTCGGGTCTACAGATTGACATGATAGAGTTTGAAATGGTCATCAAGTTCAAGTTCCTGAATTCTCCTTAAAGGAAGTCTTGATTCTGGATGTTCAGCTTCCACAGATGAGGTTTGGCTACACTCCAGTTTCATTTACATCTAGAGCGCAATCCAGTTACAGCTGATGCAAGCGGCTGTGAAGGTTTTGAGTGACAGCATTAAATCTTGCTTAATCATCCCTGCCTGAGGAGTCATCATTATGATCCCTGAGCCAGCAGAGCGGTAAGAAAAAACACACATTATTTCAGTCCAAGTTGGCTATAGTCAGAAGGTTTTGCCAGTCTACAGCAAATGTACATTTGAAAGTTGACCGTTTACATATAGTACAACAACATGGCTGATTCCGCATCGTTCTGCTCTTAAATGCATGTACTGATGTATTTAGCAGACGTTACATGGGAGAGAAACTTATTGGCATGCTCATCACATGTCTGTTCTGCAAGAAAATATTATACCTCTGAAAGGCACAGGAAGTACAGAGCTTCTTCAACATCAAAAACACAATACAACAATTGTGACTTCAGCATCTAAACAGTTAGTGTTGGTTAGTTAAAACAGTCACAGTCTTTCTTCAAGGCTTTAACATGGACAAATTCTCAAGTCTATTGTCATTATCGTCTGGGGAAGCAAGTCATCTGAACTAAAGACATGATTCAATAGAATGAGAGAGCAAGAGAGAGAGAGAGGTTGACAGCATGAATCCTTCTTTAAGTACCAATTGGTTACTGGAACACCTTCTGTAGAAAAACCCTGCTAGGAAAAATATAAATGGAATAAAGGTTCTGTGATTAACAGCACTACATAATAAACAACATTCTCCTGCTGCAGGACATAATTCTCATGGGCATATTGAATAATGTTACATTTGCTGTGGCGGATCGGTGTTACCTGTGGCTGTGCTCCTACATACCTTTCATAACCTCACCAAATTCAAAATCATTGTTTTAGCATCAAACATGTACATTTCATTAAATTATCAATTTAAGGTTAATTACCCTGTTATATAATTGAACATTTCAACTGCATATTTACTGAAAATGAAAATTATGCCAAAGTACTTAGAAGTAGACCAAGGCTGGCTGTCACACTTTTAACTCCAGTGAATTTCTGGGACTTTTTGGAAAGGTTACTGTATTGACACTTACTTTGAAAGACGTTATAGACTCTAGAACTTTAAAGCTTGTTACATTAACTATTATCCTTCCTGTTAGGCCATCACATAAGAAAATTAACAAAATTACAGCACATAAAACTTTTTTTGTTTTGTTTTTGTTTTTTGTAAAAAGGTACATATAGCTGATATGTGATAGTTGACTCTCAGTATTCTCAGTATTCCAGTATATTGTATTCCACGGTTTACTCAAAAGCTACTACTATAAATATATATTAATTGTGGATTTTATGGTTTGTAAAGATTCACAGAAAAAGGTCTATAAATACAAACTCAAACAATAGTTATATGTATTGCTGGTTATTTAAGTTCTTTTCTTAAATTTAAGGCTTTAACCGGGAGCCTGTGAAGGTACACCATTTAAACATTTGGGGTCAAGAAGATCAAATTGATCAAAAGTGACAGAAAAGACATTTATAATGTTACAAAAGTTTTTTATTTCAAATCAATTCTATTACTTTGAACTTTCTATTAATCCAGAATAGAATTCATAAGAACACTGAAAAAAAAAAAATGATATATATATATATATATACACACACACACACACACACACATACACATTCATTCAAAAACATTTAGGACATTTTTTAATTATTATTAATAACCTGACAGTCATTATATAATCATTTTAATTAACATTTTTAATGAAAGTTGTGATAAAATGTTGAGATAATCTAGCTTTTTTATATTGGGGGCCCATAAGATGGTTGTCTGGGAGGGAGGTTCCTGGCACTGTACAGCTTGAAAACCCCTGTCATAAACAAACATATACTGTCTCTCAGTATTATAACAAGTCACCACAGCATCGAGGCTCTCACTTCTCACCTGGTACCTCACCCTAAATTCTCACCAGCTGACCTTTAAAACTCTAGAGAGTTACTCACTCATACACTCTCATACACACACACTCATACTTACACACCGCTGGAGAATTCAGACCATTCACATGATTACAAGAAGGCAGCGTGACTCCTGAGCTATTCGACACCATCTTTTGGCAGACTTACCCGCCATGCACTGCAGGGGGCACACCGGTAGCATCGGTGTCCAGTAAATCTTGCTTACCGGTCACACAGTCCTGTTCTTTTAGCCTGAAGAATGGTTAGCAAAAAACTGACATTAAAAAGACATCAGCCAGTGTAGGCTGTAGCTGGTGAAAACTTATTTGCGAGCATGCAACCTCCTCTTGCCTCATCTTTTGTCCAGCGATGCATTTAGTTCAGGCAATTGAACGATGGCCCAGCAAAAAAGGCTGCATTAACAGTCCACCCTGAGGCTGATTCTTTGTTGTTGAGCTTTAACACACACAGACTGATGTGCTGGGCTTAGTTGTTACAAATTTGTTTAGCTTTGCACCATAGTTTAACAAAAATTTGCTAGCAAAAATGTTCATTTTTGGGTGAACTATTCCTAAAAAATGTTTGCGTAAAATAAAAATAGGTTGACTGCCACAGGAAAACACTTTTCATTGGTCAGTCAGTTGCTGTTTTTGCTGAAATGCTAAGTCCCAGGGAGGCTAATTCCTTTGACTGGGCAGACAAAGGGAGAAGGAGAGAAATACAACAAAGAGAAAGAGAGAAAGACAGATTCAAAGGAAAGAAAATTGATATTTCTAAATAGGATCCACTACGTCAAATCTCACCCCCTTGAAGGATCCTGGTTGACCCGCCATAGCAACCTGCTAATGATTTTCAGTCCTGACCATCAATTCTACCTACTGTCTCAGTCAATAGAAGTGTATCTGATTTAGTAAGTAATCCAAAAGGCAAATGGGCATAACTTTGCCCTAGATATTAAAGGGGTCATATGATGTTGCTAAAAATAACATTATTTGGTGTAATGAAATGTGTTTATGCGATTTAAGGTTCAAAAAACACATTATTTTCCATATACTATACATTATTGTTTCTCTTCTATGCCCCGCCTTTCTGAAACGCGTCGATTTTTACAAAGCTCATCGGTCTGAAAAACGAGGTGTGCTCTGATTGGCCAGCTACCTGCACCACTCACCGGTCTCGAGTCCCACGGAGGAGCTCCGGAAGGATAAAAGGAGGAGTTACGACAGTGAAAGACGAGAGAGGACCAGGCCTGGACTTTACTTTGTGTTTTGTGTGCGGCAGTCGTCCGCGAGGGGCTGCCGCTTTAATTTCATTTTGTGTTTGTTTATTTTATTAAAATCTAATTTAAATGTCCGCCGGTTCCCACCTCCTTCTTCCCGATCTACAAACGTTGTTACTGCACCAAGAGCTTGTAACACTTCAAAGAGAAAGGAAAAATTGAAATCGCATCATATGACCCCTTTAAGACAGTCAGGAAGTAGTCTAACCATAAACATACTTTTGACTACCATCATACAGGTTCACTGACTGAGGCTGAGACTAGGAAGGAAGTGGCTTCTGTTCTCGGAAAAGAATATTGATGCAGTGAAGTGAGCCAGACAACAATCTGAAGTAGAGAACAGTACTGGTATCAAAAAGGTAGAAATAAAAACACAAACTGCATTTTATGTTAGTGAAAAATTAAGACTGTTATTTACCAGAGGTTTTCTTTGAATGTGATTTCTTGAGAATGACTTTGAGGAAGGTTATTGGGTCAAATCCCATACTGCATTAAAAATGGAAATTGAAGACTGAAGTGGACAAGATGTGTCTTAGAAACATCAGCTATTCAGGCTGATGACTTTTTTTCATTGCAGACATATTATTTGGGACTTCATGTTGAATAATGGTCGCAAAAAGTAATTTAAATTTTTCTTGCAATATATTGTATGTGTTACTAGATCATATATCCATAACATTTTTTAGGTGTACTTTTTCACAGGACTGAAGTCAATCTATTTCAGATTAATTGCTTTGGTTGTAAAAAATATACCATTACCAATGATGTGCTTTTGTGAATTCAATTTTCAGAGTGCTGATTTAATACTGAATATGTGCTATTCCCAGCATCCTCAGGAAAAGGAAAACTTGTTTTGGCAATCAAATATCACACTTTTCTCAAGGTTTTATTGTTCATTTTAGAGAACATTTGGGTGAATGGTTTGTGACTTTACTTTCTTGAAATGACAGATTTTTATATTTACTTTCCCTTCTTGTGCTAGTTAATTCAATAGTAATATTATTGTTGTTGAGAATATTACTATTGCATTAGGGACCTGACCTTAACCTGACATTTTCTAAAATAACATTATTCCAAAAGAATAAAAGCATTTTTCCTTTAGAAAGTACAACCATTGCATCCTGTGATCACTGCATTACTAGGTTTATGAATCACTTTCTTGTCATTTGTAAATGTAGGGTCTCACACAATAAGAACCCATGGAAAAAGCCTGGAAAAAATGTTGCCTAGCCATTCGTCACCATATAAGCTGCTTTCTACCTAAGTCTGTCAAAGTGACTCACCAAGGATTAATTTACAGCAACCCATCATTTTTAATAGAGCAATTTTAAGGAAAAGGTATGAACCTATTTACTGTTTGTATATGTACTGTTTTACACACAATCTACTGATACTGAAAAGTACAATTGACAAACAGAAGTAGTCAGTTAAGAAAAACCATCAAACAAAAAAACATTAAATTACATTTTTTGTTACACTTTGTTACTTTAAATGGCCAAAGGTTATTATTATGAGCTATAAACATCCATGAAAATCTAAAACTTGGCTATAGCTACAACTGTCTATTTTAATTTATTTTCAAATTGTATTTATATTTGTGAAGGCAAAGCTTAATTTCCAGCAGCATTACTCCAGTCTTCAATGTCACATGATCCTTGAGAAATCATTCTAATGCTGTTTCACTGCTCAAGAAACATTATTATTGTTCTCACAGTCAAGCAGCTTAATATTTTTTTGTGGAAACCATGACACTTTTTCAAGATTATTTGATGAATATGAAGTTCAAAAGAACAGCATTTGAAATAGAAATCTTTACACTCTTGATGTATTTACTGTCACTTTAATGCATCCTTACTTAATAAGCATTAATTATTAAAAGTATCAATTCTTACTGGAAATAGTAGTCTAAATCATAAGAAAATAGCACACTGCATCCTATAATTAAACCCCTACCATGAAAATAGAGCATTTAAAAGAAAATATGATCCACTGACACAAAACCACATGATAAAACGATCATTTCTGAATTGACTATTAATATCATTAGTGTGATATACAGTATTTTACATGACATTAAGTGGCTTTATTAGGAATAGCCTACACTATTTGCATGGTATAAACCACGCCTTTTCCAATGATTATTATAGTACTGTAGTGAGTGCATACGTCATCAGTGTCACGTGAACGCGCGTAAATCTCTCACATTGTGGAAACCATGACACTTTTTCAAGATTATTTGATGAATATGAAGTTCAAAAGAACAGCATTTGAAATATAAATCTTTACACTATTGATGTATTTACTGTCACTTTAATGCATCCTTACTTAATAAGCATTAATTATTAAAAGTATCAATTCTTACCAGTGTTGGGGAAAGTTACTTTTAAAAGTAATGCATTACAATATTGCGTTACTCCCTAAAAAAAGTAACTAATTACGTTACTTAGTTACTTTTTATGGAAAGTAATGCGTTATATTACTTTTGCGTTACTTTCGCGTTACTTTTTAAATATAAGCAGGGCTTGATTGTTTTTAATATAAGAAGTTCTATTTATAGCAAATATAAAAGCCCTTTCACACCAAAAAGTGTAATGAATAAACCTCAGGCTGAAGCAAACGTAAATTCACGTCTGTACAGTAGAACGCAGGAGAAGAAACACTCTTCAGCAATAAAAAAAAAACAAAGCACAATTGTTAGTTTATCTAAAGTCATTTTTGTTTATTAGTATGGTTGAACTTGATCATCACAGGTCAGCAGCAAAGACATTGGTTAATAAAATGGGATTAGATACATTTGTGTTATTTAACATTTAATTATTGCAGGTTTGCGTCATATTCTGAGTTTGCATTTCAC
>NW_015551089.1:227524-229350 GCF_001515605.1 Sinocyclocheilus anshuiensis | reverse complement strand
GTTACCCCCAACACTGATTCTTACTGGAAATAGTAGTCTAAATCATAAGAAAATAGCACACTGCATCCTATAATTAAACCCCTACCATGAAAATAGAGCATTTAAAAGAAAATATGATCCACTGACACAAAACCACATGATAAAACGATAATTTCTGAATTGACTATTAATATCATTAGATTGATATACAGTATTTTGCATGACATTAAGTGGCTTTATTAGGAATAGCCTAGTATTTGCATGGTATAAACCATGCCTTTTCCAAGGATTATTATAGTACTGTAGTGAGTATAGCAGGCTCAGTGTGCATACGTCATCAGTGTCACGTAAACGTGCGTAAGTCTCTCACATGTAGAAGTCACAGCAGCTGCATGAGACGGAGATGAAACCTAAACTTGAGAGGACTGATCCTAAACGGCATGGATCCTTAAGACGTTTACTGACAGGGTCGTTTATATATTTGATCAAATAAAAGGACAGCTAGCTCGCCCTGTATATTTCTTATGTCAAAGAGATTTTGGGTTTTAGTCTTACTATCACCAGACAACTGTGAAGCCCGACAGCATACCGTCCAAAATATGTCCAGTAATTAATTTCAGCTGATTATAATTAGCTTTTTTTACCCCCCTCGTGCTGCTTTAATAATACAACATCAGAAGGAGCGCGACTGAAGCTCACGCACACATGCTCCACCGCGCGCTGGACATGAAGAAGACCTCATCCCGAGCCTGATTTCCTGCGGTCCCGGCCATCTGTGTGGCTTCAACCCGGAGCTGAATTACACTCGCGAAATGACCCAGCCACAGACGACCATGGAGCTGGAGCAGAGCTGCAGTATATCGAAAAAGAGCATCATTACCAAAATGTTTAAAGTTCGCAAACGGAGAGAGATGCTGTTCGCGCAGGTGTGCTTCATCTGCAGCGTCCTGTTCTTGGCGTGGTGTATGTCGGCGTTGCTCACAAAAACAGGTGAGTAACGTTAAGTGATTGTCCCACTGTGTTTTGTTGGGGCTACACATCGCTACCAACACGTGTGTGTCGTTATCTTATAGTGTATTAATAATGCACCGACAAGGCGGCAGTACATGCTTGTCCTTTTTTGGGACGTCGACGTTGAATTATTCACAGTAGTGTGAATAGAGGCTGCTGTGAGTGGGGAGAACGTCCCTTCGCTCAGGATTTACATGAATAAATACACGACAGCGGTTGACAGCATCTTTACAACGTCCGTTATTCTTTGGGCTGTTTTTTTTTTTTTTTTTGTCGGTTGGCATGGTTACACATTGTACAGTATATATTCAGCAGTCTCATTTGTGCGTACGTAAGTCAACAATGAAACAAACAAACGACGACGATGATCCCAAACTATGGTTTTATGTCCAAAATATGTCACAGACAGTCCCTGATTTTGTTTATCTGTGAACGGTATGATAACAATTGAATGCAGTTTAATTTTTATTCGACGATTATTTCAAGCTGTGCGAGTTTGAATCGAGCCCACGTGGGCGGGTCCAGTTTCTGAAGGACGGAGTCAGTGGACCCTTTTCACAAGACTGTGATGACGCGTTTAACGGTCATCAGCATCGTAAATCCTCGAAAGTTTTTCATATTTGTATTTTTTATATATATATATGTACATTTATAACACTATTATATTAGGTATTATCACGTTTGCATCAAATTACAACAAAACAGTTAACGCTAATGCGAGGGTGTTTCTAATGCAGGGTCTATGGGAAGGACGATAAATTTGACATAGTTCTCTCTTCTGACAGCCGTTATCAGTCTCTCTCAATTTTTTTCCTTTTATTGAAAGTCATGAAAAC
>NW_015551089.1:225973-227231 GCF_001515605.1 Sinocyclocheilus anshuiensis | reverse complement strand
ATTGTTTACCTGGGTCTTCAGTCTATGATTAGCTCACCTCACCTCTTATCTGACAAGTCTTCGGGTTTGGGCCGAAGACTCGAGAGATGAACTAATCAATTCTCTTTCCAGTTCAGACTGCATAGGGTAAGCTTATGGGGCTGTCACGTGATGAGCGAACCCCAAGTCACATTAAAGATTCGTTCAAAATGAACGAATCGTTCAAGAACGACCCAACACTACCATAAAGCCACAGGCAGATCTGAGACTTGTGATTCTCTCACATTTTGAAGATCTTATAAGATTTTAAAAATCTTTTAGTGTGTACCCAGCATAACTTTAATGAATGTTATGTTGCTATGTTGTTAGGTTTCATGAATTGCCTATATTTGATTGAATTTACTGTATTCGATGAAGAACCGACTTCTTGACCTTGAAGTGCATTTTTAGGGATGAAGGTGTGTATTAAGAATATATTACAGAATGTAGGCTACTAAATCGCCATGTTGGCGACTGCCTTCTGACTGAAGTTAAAAGGGTCATGAACCGAGAAATAAAAATTTCCTCGATCTTTTGACATATTAGAGGTAATTGTACTATAAAAAAACATTCTGTAAAGCCTGGCTCACACTACAGGATTTTTAGCCCGATTCAGCCCTGATTTCCCCCTCCCGAGAATCGGAGCAAAAATCTTGTCGAGCCCCTCGAACATCAGTCCCGATGTTCGGCACGGATTATCTGGTAATGTGAGGCGTTCACCGATCGAATCTTGCACCTCCCGATCTGCTGGCGCACAAATCGGGACCGCCCCGATCATATCAAACATGTTTGATATTTAGGATTTAAATCGGGATGATGACGGCTATATGATTACGTCAGTACTAGGGATGTAACGATTACCGGTTTGACGATAAATCATGATAAAATACCCCACGGTTAGTATTACCATTTCATATTTTAGTTATCACTATAACCATATTCGATTACCACGATTTGAACAACTGAGGATAAATAAATACTGTACTGCACAGGGCTCCAGTGTGCGACCAAATGGGCGCATTTTGCGATAATTTTTTCTGCCCGTGCGACTAAATTTTGTGTGCGGTCGCACTGGCGCGACCACCGCATTGTTTAACTCATAAGCGCTGCATTTCTGTTGCATGTGAGAAACATCAAACGAAACTGAAAGCATAACGAAACCGTGCGACTCGTTTGAGCTGCGCAGCTCTTTGAGTGTAGAGCCTGGTTTATACTCGCCGCGTCAGGAGCGCGAAGCTGC
>NW_015551089.1:224803-225781 GCF_001515605.1 Sinocyclocheilus anshuiensis | reverse complement strand
TGTTAAGAGTGACTGAATCTGCTCGGAAGAACGTCAGAGGCACCTCGATCGCGAATCATGTTGAATATTTACGATCAGAAATCCTGATGTGTGGGGGGGGGACCCCGAACCCCTAAAACACCACACACTATAGGAGCAAAACGGTTAAATCTATTTTTTCCCCTCCTCATGTTTGTGGTCTCTCACATTTTGAAGATCTTATAAGATTTTAAAAATCTTTTAGTGTGTACCCAGCATAACTTTAATGAATGTTATGTTGCTATGTTGTTAGGTTTCATGAATTGCCTATATTTGATTGAATTTACTGTATTCGATGAAGAACCGACTTCTTGACCTTGAAGTGCATTTTTAGGGATGAAGGTGTGTATTAAGAATATATTACAGAATGTAGGCTACTAAATCGCCATGTTGGCGACTGCCTTCTGACTGAAGTTAAAAGGGTCATGAACCGAGAAATAAAAATTTCCTCGATCTTTTGACATATTAGAGGTAATTGTACTATAAAAAAACATTCTGTAAAGCCTGGCTCACACTACAGGATTTTTAGCCCGATTCAGCCCTGATTTCCCCCTCCCGAGAATCGGAGCAAAAATCTTGTCGAGCCCCTCGAACATCAGTCCCGATGTTCGGCACGGATTATCTGGTAATGTGAGGCGTTCACCGATCGAATCTTGCACCTCCCGATCTGCTGGCGCACAAATCGGGACCGCCCCGATCATATCAAACATGTTTGATATTTAGGATTTAAATCGGGATGATGACGGCTATATGATTACGTCAGTACTCTCACAATAGCCAATGCACGACCGCAAAACAGCTGCTGTATGGCCCCGTTGGATAATGGAGACGGAGAAAACTGCTTCTTGAGACGTTTTATAGTAACACGACTGTCTGTATAATGTGTCGAAAACGTATCACAACCGTAAGGAGAAAGAAAAGCGCTGGAGTGAAATCGCCTCAGTTTTTAACGTGTACGGG
>NW_015551089.1:223444-223898 GCF_001515605.1 Sinocyclocheilus anshuiensis | reverse complement strand
TGATAACCGTGATCATTTTGGTCACTATAATCGTGATAAGAAATGTTCATACCGTTACATCCCTAACGTGCAACGAGAGTCAAGCCCATATATGCGCTCGCATCCTTTTCTGCATCTCGTGCATGATGACACTGCATTTGAGTCATGCACTGTGATCAGCTCATGAAAAATGGGGGCAAAAACAAAAGTGTTGCGTTTATAATTTTGTTAAGTGTATGTATGCGCTCCGAGAAAGAACAGAACACAGACATGTAAAGTCATCTTTAGGTCAAGCTGCGCACCTAAACCATCAAATACACACAAAAATGTGTCAAAATGTGGCGCTTCGTGATTATTCACATAAACCTCCGTCAGACATGTAATAAATTAACATAAACAGTTGAGAATGAAAAGAAATGTGTAACCGTAAATTGGATCCGTGCGGCTCTTAAAGTGACAGCAGCTATATTCCTGC
>NW_015551089.1:222834-223395 GCF_001515605.1 Sinocyclocheilus anshuiensis | reverse complement strand
TTTCTGCGTCTCGCGCATGACACTGAATTTGAGTCACGCACAGAACACAAAACTGACGGAAACTGCTCCAGTGGAGAACAGTGACCGGATCTAAAACCTTCAGATGACACACGGCTCATTTCTCCGTCGCTATACCCAAAGTGAAACCACACATGAACGGCTCTCTCGCACTGTACTACAACTAGTTGTCCAGTTCATACAGCGTGTGTTTTCCGAGAATGCGGTTGTGAGTCCTGAAAATGTGAGTTCGGTTATAGTCGAATGCGGTTGTCACCCCCCTAAAATAACTGTATTGTGTGAACGGAACCATGTTAAGGACCCAAATACAGGACTGACAACTGTATTCTGCTGCTGTGTGAACATGGCTGTACATGCAGCAGTGATGATTTGGGTCTGTCATAATCTTCTACAAGCAAAGTGATCACACAAACAATTACAGCACTTTCAGAACCTTATTGTGTCTCTGTTAATTTCCTATAAAATATGTTAAGTATGACAGCATGATAAATAAAAAATAAAGAATATATATACATATATAATGTGTGTGTGTGTGTGTGTGTG
>NW_015551089.1:221240-222079 GCF_001515605.1 Sinocyclocheilus anshuiensis | reverse complement strand
GGAACAGAACACGGACATGTAAAGTCATCTTTTAGCTCAAGGTGTGCGCCTAAATGGTCAAATACACGCAAAAATGTGTTCAAATGCGGCTCTTAGTGATTATTCATGTATACCTTCGT
The DNA here is from genome assembly GCF_001515605.1 of Sinocyclocheilus anshuiensis. Lineage (NCBI taxonomy): Eukaryota > Metazoa > Chordata > Actinopteri > Cypriniformes > Cyprinidae > Sinocyclocheilus > Sinocyclocheilus anshuiensis. The sequence continues at coordinate 221,960 of NW_015551089.1, read as the reverse complement.
CGGTCATGTAATAAATGTACGTAAAGAGTTGATAATGAAAATACACATGTAACGGTAAATTGGATCCGTACGGCTCTTAAAGTGACAGTGGGCTATTTTCCTGCTGCGACTGTGTGCTTAATATTAATCAAACAACAAAAGACCAATTCAAAATCACACACTGCTCTGGAGTGAATGACTTTTGTAGCTTTAATAAGAAACAAAGAAAGTTTAATTCTTGCAGTGAAGACTAGGCTGTTTTATTTTACATTTGATTATTCATTTCTGTAGCAGGCTGTTAAATGCTTGAGAGTTGCATAAAAACATTAAAGCAAAGTTTTTCATTCGGATATTTTTATTCTATTGTATTTGTCTTTGCTTTTTTATTACTGACAGTTTAATTATTTTCAATAATTGAGGACGTTTTGTTTGTTTGTTTGTTTATTTGTTACTAATAGGCTAGTTACCTAATACTCTGCTGTAGTATTGAGAATTGTGAGATTTCGCTGGTCTCTACAATGTAGATGTCATAGCAACCTTATTTACAGGAAATATATATTTGATATGTATTCCTATCTTTAAATAAATCACTCATATAAAGTTTTGGTCATTTGGCCCCCTCATAATCGTGTTAAAGGGGTCATATGATATTTTAAAGAGCATTATTTTGTGTATTTGGTGTAACAGAATATGTTGACATGCTTTAATGTTCAAAAAACACATTATTTTTCAAATACTGTA
>NW_015551089.1:220884-221120 GCF_001515605.1 Sinocyclocheilus anshuiensis | reverse complement strand
TGTGAAATTCCGCTGGTCTCTACAATGTAGATGTCATAGCAACCTTATTTACAGGAAATATATATTTGATATGTATTCCTATCTTTAAATAAATCACTCATATAAAGTTTTGGTCATTTGGCCCCCTCATAATCGTGTTAAAGGGGTCATATGATATTTTAAAGAGCATTATTTTGTGTATTTGGTGTAACAGAATATGTTGACATGCTTTAATGTTCAAAAAACACATTATTTTT
>NW_015551089.1:214105-218132 GCF_001515605.1 Sinocyclocheilus anshuiensis | reverse complement strand
AGTCTTAACTTTTATAAAGAATATCTCTTTGGATTTGAGACTTTAGTCTTTGAGACTTTAGTCTTTGCAACTTTACAGATCTTCTTTATGCACCAAGAGCTTGTAACACTTCAAAGAGAAAGGAAAACTTGAAATCGCATCATATGACCCCTTTAAATAATCGTGATTATGATTTTTGCCATAATCGAGCAGCCCTAGTGTACACAAAAACCATGTCTGCATTTGTGATTGGAGAAACGACAAACAACAAGCGCTACTCTACACTGCTCAAAACTCGCGTTTGAATCGTCAGTGGCAAATTCTTTAAATATGAAAACGTACTTACAGGCTGTGAGTCAGAAGCGCCAGATTGTCCTTGCAAAGTTGAAATTGTCCCACTTTATAGAAACAGCCTTTGTGCAGTGCACAGACGGCATTGTAGGCTACTCTCCCAGGTTCAGGAAACAGTCCTCCGTAAAATGCGCTGCACACACCTGAATATTTGGGTTGAACTGTTCTGGAACCTGATGATTCCAGGAACATCAATGATGATGTGTCCAGCGGCATCAGAAGATGTATGTGCACAACAAGAACAGTGTTGTAAATACAACTTAACCACTGATTTGTAGTTGTGTCCTCTTTTGGAAGGCCAAACAAAGTAGTTTCGCTTTCACAACGAAACACAGTGTCTCCACGACATGGTGGCGACGGCAACAATACTACAGCGAGAATCAAAGTTACGCCTTCTTTCTTTGCGCGTACATTTGGGCGGTGTTATGCAAATCTTCCCACACAGTGATGTAGACATGTGGGGGTGTGTTTAAACGAGGCGTTTTAGGAGGGCGTGGACGAGTCTTAACTTTTGTAAAGAATATCTCTTTGGGTTTGAAACTTCAGGGAACTTATCTATGCACGAACAGCTTGTAACACTCCAAAGAGAAAGGAAAACTTGAAATTGCACCATATGACCTCTTTAAAGTTGAGATGAAATGGAAGTAGCAACAGATCATTTCTTCTGTATCATGACGTACATCTGAGTGTAATGGATTATCGAAAAAAAAAAAAAGTCCAGTTGATACTACTACTCCCCAGCTCACTTTAAATGTGTGTGGAAATATGCAGTTTGAATATTTAATTAACATCTCTGTTTGTGTTCCACAGAAGAAATAAGGTCATACAGGTTTGGAAAAACATCAAATCTTTTTTTTTTTTTTTTTTTAACTGCAGAGCTCTCTGAGACACCCCGTTGATCATTAGCTGGCAGACAGTCTGATATCCAAAGTCTGATGTTTTCTTTTTTTCTATCCACAAGAGTACTGTGAAAGGAAGGTGAAGGGGGATTTAAGGGAAAGCAGTTTTATGTGAATCACATCTGTAACATGGAGGTTATAACAATCACATGTGTAATTTAAGTATGGAGATGAAAAGCGTTCTAGAGGACACAGGAAATTAATCATTGCCAGGCAAAGAGCCACACACAGACAGCACAGTATCCAAACTATGATAACATTATAGACCAACAGAGGCTCGTTGAAGATGGGGGAAGTCGTGGCCTAATGGTTAGAGAGTTGAACTCGTAGCCCAAAGGTTGCGAGTTCGAGTCTCCGGTCCGGCAGGAATTGTAGGTGGGGGGAGTGAATAACCAGCGCTCTCTTCCACCTTCAATACCACGACTGAGGTGCCCTTGAGCAAGGCACCGAACCCCCAACTGCTCCCCGGGCGCCGCAGCATAAATGGCTGCCCACTGCTCCGGGTGTGTGTTCACGGTGTGTGTGTGTTCACTGCTGTGTGTGTGCGCACTTAGGATGGGTTAAATGCAGAGCACTAATTCGTAGTATGGGTCACCATACTTGGCCACATGTCACATCACTCACATCACTTGAGGAAAAAAAAAAAAAGTGCCTTGTGGTGACATTTCAGAAAAATATACATTGCTTCTTGCATGTTTCGCAACACTTTCAATGTGAGATGTCAAGTAAGTGGCATTAAAAGTTAATGCTATGTCACATTTGAAAATAACATTCCATCACTAAACCCTACCCCCGGGGTGCCCAACCCTGCTCCTGGCGATTGACTGTCCTGCAAAGTTCAGCTTCAACCCTAATCAAACACACCTGAAGCAACTAATTAAGGTCTTCAGGATTACTTAAAAATTAAAGGCAGGTGTGTTTGATTAGAGTTGGAGCTAAACTTTGCAGGACAGTCGATCGCCAGGAGCAGGGTTGGGCACCCCTGCCCTACCCTAAACCTGCCTAACCAATGGTGGTAACAAAAGGAAACTTAGAATAAAAATGCTTTTGCTGAAGTAACCATGCCATTTTAGCATTTTTCTGCAAGTCTTGAGCTCTTTTATCTTGACTTGTGTTTGAGGACTTATACCCAAGTACTCCACATTGCAAATGCTGTGCTGTACCACCAGGTGAGCTACTGAGCAAGTTTACAATGTCAAAAAAGCCAAACATATGGAGATGGTTATCTGATGTAAACCTCAAAATGTATACATTTACAAATCATGCACTGTGGTAAAAATATTGATTTCTCGATTTTTAATTGATTCTCATTTTTATGAAACGATAAAGATTCATAAATCCTAATAATCGATTAGTGTAGCCTGTCAAATAATGAACGGAACATTGTAGCGTGCCTCCCATCCAATAAATTGCAATAAGCTTTGTGATTTGTTACTTTTGATATGAAACAAAGTCTCAGATTTCAAATTCTTACCATTTTATTACTGTATTTAAATATTAAATGCTGTTTTGGCGCTGTTTAATGTGGAGTGACATCGCTGTAGCGCCTCGGTTAGAAGCGACAGCGCGAACTGATCATCTCCTCCGCTTTAATAGCAGTTACAACATGAAATAAACATGAATGAACATCCAAAGGTATGATAAATGAAAGAGTACAACTTACCGAAATCCGTATCCTGTCTAATGTAATCACTCAATCAGTGTTTCAAACACGGAAAGATGACAATATCTTGTAAACAATGTCATGTAATGTCACATTTAACACAGAAAAACATATTCGGTGACCATGAACTCATTAGTCATCTAGAAAAATGAACTCTAGAGAGGAGCATTTTGCTAAATATGCACCATATATTCATTATAACTGTTCTTCAAGGTTTAATTTGTTTGAATAAATCCGTCAAGTTTTTGTGACAACCAAGTTTTTTTTTAATGTTTATATAAAAAAAAAAAACTAATTGGAGTAGAAATACAGTTATGCAATTTAAAGTTAGTATTATAACTTTAATATTACAAAAACTGAGTATATTTTAAGTGTTGGTATACAAATCATTAAATTTCAACCTTCCATATTATTGACACTCAGGTATATTTTACAGCATTAGTTGAGAGAGTATTTTTTTTTTCCATGAGAAAATTTGCTATGGCCTGTACCTGATATATCCAAAATAGGCTAATCGATACTGAATCGAATCGAAATCCGAATAGAATCGCAAGCTTGTGAAGGATAATCGAATCGAGTTGTGAAATTTGTCAAAACCCAGCCCTAAAAAGTGTTTGAGGTCATAACATAGTACTGCGCAAGTAGCTGCACGAAAAAAAAGATTTTATTATTTATATAAATGGGTATTTATAATCTACCCTTGTAATCAGGGAATACAATTTATTTATTTTTATTTATTTATTTATTTTTTTATTGCCACTAGTATTCATTTCAAATGAATATGAATTACCTACACATTAGACTTGTGCCGGTATTCGGTAATGCGATATATCACGGTAATGAGTATGCACGATATTGTTATCGTGGGCTCTTCTAAATACCGTGAATAATTATATATTACAAATTATTCAGAATTTTGAATGCATTTTAAGAATACTTTTCCCATCAACTGGTCAAAACGCACAACACTGCTGTATGCTGCGTGAAAGACGCATGCGCACTCTGATGTAAATAAGCGCGGACGAGAAGCACATGGCGGAACATGTGAGAGACGCTCTGGATGAAAGCGCACTTTCACTCTCTGACAGCAGATGGCGCTAAACTGCAGAAATAATAATAATAATAATAATAATAA
>NW_015551089.1:208114-212865 GCF_001515605.1 Sinocyclocheilus anshuiensis | reverse complement strand
ACCATGATAAAAGCATTAGCAATTAATCGCAACATGAAAATTTGATACCGGCATATCCCTAATACACATACAATTGACTGCAGTTTCCAGCTGAAATGAATACCCAACTCAAACCCCTGTGGTACAAGCACATCTCAGACACAAATGATGTCTCATTACAGGGGATTTTGCATCAAGCTTTTCCACTTGGTCTTATTGTCTACAAAGTGTACAGCGTTGCCTGCCTGGCTGAGCGATACTAGTGGGTGCGGTTGAGTTTAATTACACCAAAATTACAAGCGGCTTAAGGGATTACCTGCACATGATATTGTAATGATGAGTATGCGGAATATGTGCTTTCTGCTTTAATGGCTCTACGGATACTGGCATTTCTGATAAGCCTGTCAGGAGTCCATCTAGTGTGCACTCCTGCTGTGATTACAGAACATCACACCTAATATGGGCCAGCTTCCCAAATCTCATTCCTGTTCTTCTGCACCATCTCATTTTCCTCCATCGATAACTGTAGTTAATGCAGGCTGAAAATGAACTTTTTATTGCTGTTGAGTTCATTATTCTGTCCTCCTTCTGACACTTCGTTACACAACTTTACTGCTCCTTTTTTCTGCTTCTCATAAGCTGTAAGTGGGTTATTCTGTTCTTGATTAAGGAGCAGTTGGAGTATTTTAGACAGGTTTGCTGCAGCAGATTTCAGTGTGTGGAATACATTTATTTTATTTATTTTTGCTACTCCTAATGTAATAGGGAATATTTATAGAATCAAGAGTGGCCCTTTTAAAGGTATTTTGTGCATTAAAAGAATAGTTCACTCGAAAATAAAAATTGTCATCACCCTTATCTTTTAGTATTTTTGATAACCTTATTTGTAAGTTAAATACTTGTTATTTTAGAGGAATTAATATATAAAATGCTAGCTGATTGTATATTAAACTGGGATAGAAAATATTTTGACATTTATAAAAACCTATTTCACACGCTAACTCTTGAGAAGGATGTGCCAAATTTAACCAGCCAAGAACCACTTCAACCACTCATTCAACCATTTTACTTAGTAAGGGAGTCATTGGTCTGATTAAAACTGATGGTCTGAGAGTCACTTTGACAGATTTATTAAAGTATCTGCTCCAAAAGGGTCATTCGTTCGTAAATCAGACTACACTGTTCATGCTATTTGTTGTTGCGTGTAACCAGTAAAGACATTGTAGTTTTCAGATTTGTTTATTTATTTAGTCTAGTTATTGTTTTGTAGTGTTTAGTGGACCCTAATTGCAATGTAATCTTAATGTGAAGAGCTCAGATGTTGAAGTGTCTAAGTTGAACGTCATGAAAATCCTTAAAAATAGAACTGAGTGATGACTACAGCTACCTAGTCATTCTACTAGTTAATTGCTTTCATGTTGCACAGAAAAAGTAACGTCATATATTTTATTATTTCTGTTAGAATTTTTTTTTTATATATAATTTGAATAAACGCAATGTGTTCAGTGATTAACAGCTGTAATGCCAACTGTCCAATAAATATGTTCCACTAAATGTGTGCCATAGTTTCAGAACAAGATAAATGATTATCCTTTTCTTTTCTTTTTTTTTTTTTTGGACCTTACCACATATCCTCATGAAAAAAAATGATGTGCTGAAATCGACTGCTGAAGCATAAAAATGCAGGCAAATATGATGCATGAAATCCTAATTCAGGCTCTGGCTGTTAGGACAGTATGCATGGTTGAATCTTCACACCAGTTTCTTTCTATGATTTTCTCAAAATAAATAATAAGCCCTGTGGTGCTGCTAACCATGATACAATGCACATCCAGTAGGAACATTGATTAAAACGGAAAGCCAGGCAAATCAAGGGCGCAGAATCACACACTTAACCCCAAGCCTAACTGACAAGTAATTTGGCTAATTAGCTCTAAGTTGTTAACTATTCCTTGATGACGATGAGTATTTGGATAGTTGACATGAAGTGTAATGCAAGGTGACGCTAAACTTATAAAACTATTTTAAACAGTAAGGTATTTGTTTGAAGTTATAAAATTTGACTTAAGTGAACAATTCATTAACCTAATATAATTCCATGAATAAGTACTAACATTTATTAAATAATTTAAATTTTATATAATTGTTGCAGGGGGGAGCAGTCCATTTAAGCTGCACAAACTCTGCATAGAGTCCACAGACTGGCTTATTAATGCTACTATAAATTCCCTTGTCATTGAGGTGCAACATAAGATTATGTATTAAATTGTTGGAAGTATGTATGTAAATGTCCGTAAATTATTTATTTGCCAAATGACGGTAATTTTCTTCAAATCTGTGCTGGTTATGCATGGATCCGGATAAGCGGATTCACAACAGCTTTGGTGCCTACGCTCTGAATTTGTAAATTTAGATGATGTGTGTATTTCTTTATTCACAGGTCATGGGCTGGTGCTTCAGGAGGGGTTTGCTGTTCCCAGAGATCATCTGGGCCGAAGGCTTATGGCCACAGCCGGAGACAATGAGACAGAGAAGAACTGCACAGAACCAGGTAATTCATACATCAATTCATAATGATTAATGCCTTTTCCTCAGTTGAGTGATCACTTGCCTTAGGATGAACTTCATACTGAGAAAAGACATCACAATGCAGGGCTTACCAAACGTAAAAAATTCCCAGGTACCCCAGGTGGTTGGAAATTTATTGAAAATCCTCCAACATTGTTTGTTGTTATTGTAATTTATAGCATTTTACAAAGTTTTTATTGTATTAAGATTGTTACATATCTATACCACCCTGCTCTTTAAGATTTTTCTGCATTTTGATATCTGGCTGAGCATTAAGTTTAGTGGAGATTAGGCTCAATATGCCCTACTCACTCAAAACAGATGGCCCACTAAGACTGCACCCCGAAAAGTTGCGAGAATCTGTCCCATTTAAGATTGTCATTTGACTATTGATTTCAAAGTTTTTATTCTTGGAAAACAAAATTTTACCATATAATATAATTTCAATGTCTTTGATTTATTGTGTGCGTCTCTTGGTCCACACTTTGGGAAATGCTACTTGCTTCACACATCATTCCCTTTTGTCTATTGCCACTGATATTGACAAGACAATGCTGATAAGGACATAAATCTTGATTGAAATGTAATATATGCATGAAAACGTCAATGGAATGGAGCCCGGTCCTGCCAATTTATTGAAATGAATTGTTCCAACAGTAAATTAAGCTGCTCTGACTGGAAATCATTATCGCTCTTTTTGCTCTGGGCAGCTTTGTGGAAAGACAAAAGAAAAGTAAGGGATGATTTGTGATTATGAGAGAAATGGATCTGTGGCTTTGCCTTGTGCGTTCTATAAATGGAAGTAGGAAGGCTATTTTTAGATGTTTGTCCCCTCGACATCCCTGTGACCACAGGAGATGCTGGGGAAGATGAGGCCAGATCTTTGGATGTATCTTGGGAGTCTTGGCATCTCAGCGCCCGAGGGCTCTCTTATTAAGTGGCTCTTATTTGCCGAACTCCGCAGTTCGGTGCACGTGACCCCACGTTCGCTGCTATGTGAGATTATGGAACGTTTCAGGGGTTGTGTCTCTATTAGAGTCGTGAGCTGAGGAATTTTGTCATAGTTGGCTGATAGAATCTGCCCTTTCACTTTTCTCTCTGCCCGTAATGAGTGTTTCAGTGTCTCATGGAGTGTGGAAGAGCACAGCTTTCAGGCAGATTTGCTCAGCGGTATGCCATACGCCGTTGTCAAGCGCTGACATTGTGGATCTTAGCCTTGCTGCTCCCAGCCAGAATGTGAGCGAGCGGTGATCTGAGGTCTTTGCCAGCTACATGAGCGAGAAGGGAGAAGAAAGATGAGATCTGTCCATCTCTGTCAGCAACCCTCCGAGCTGAAGGCCAGGTGGAGTTCACGTTGACTGTCACAACTGTGGAACATTCGCTCATGCATTTACATTCCGCTGCGTGTGAGAGCTTGCAAAGAGCACTTTCTCGCTGTTGTAAGGAGGAATTGAAGCTGTTAGTGGTGTTAGCCATTATGAAATTAACTCAGACGAAGCTGCTGAATTAGATGCTCCTTTTTTTCCCCAAAACTCCACCCTACAAAGATGCCCTTGAGAACACTGTAATCAGATATGGAGCAGGAGAGTGGCAGCACATCATCTTGGTGTTGTCAAATGTATCAAAATCAACGTTAGCAAAATAGCGCCTCTCATGACAAGCTACCAGACAACTGCTTATGAAGCTAAATATGCCGCTTAACTTGAATTATTCAGCTACCACATTAATTAAATTCAATTCAAGTTTATTTGTATAGCGCTTTTCACGATACAAATCGTTGCAAAGCAACTTTACAGCAAATTAAGTTTCTACAATATTTAGTAGTAGCTTATCAGTGGTGACTGTCAGTTAATGTACATATGGCAGAAATGTACGGAAAAATCAAGTAAAGACATAATCAAACAGACGATGAACACTATTAACAGCAATTATTATATGATGCAATCAAACTTATAGCAACATTTGGTAGTTCTGTATGTTGTTTCAGGGTTGGCATCATCTGAGGTCCTCTGAGGAGTTGGCATCATCTCTTCTCAGGTGTTCTGGATCCAGACTGAAGCTTGTGTAAATCCTAGTGGCAATCCCGTGGCAAAAACAGAGAAACAAATAGAGACATAATTAGCGTAGCTGCTGTTCCAACCAAGCAAAATTGATTTGTTTAACCCAAACTAAAGAATAATAATGTGCATTTGATCAGATATAAC
>NW_015551089.1:207343-207731 GCF_001515605.1 Sinocyclocheilus anshuiensis | reverse complement strand
AAAGCTCTACCTCCTTTAGTGGACTTTGCTATCCTAGGTACTACCAAAAGTCCAGAGTTTTGCGACCTTAGGGAGCATGATGGATTGTTTCAGCTTCCTCCTTATGGGATGGCCTGAGAACGTAAGAAATGAGAAAACGCCTCATAGACTTCTGACTTCGGTCTGGAAAGGGCATTAGTTATCAACCTTTGACACCAGAAATATTAAGAACTAAAAGTTCATGGATTCTGTTTTTTTTTTTTTTTTTAACTCACTAGCTTTCCCTGATAAGATATTTTAGAGCTTGGCAACTAGAGAAATGTGTGTGTGTGTATATATACACACAGTGGTGTGAAAAAGTGTTGGCCCCCTTCCTGATTTCTTATTTTTTTGCATGTTTGTCACACTT
>NW_015551089.1:204427-207291 GCF_001515605.1 Sinocyclocheilus anshuiensis | reverse complement strand
AACCTTCATTTAAAAACTGCATGTTGTGTTTACTTGTGTTATCTTTGACTAATATTTAAATTAGTTTGATGATCTGAAACATTAAAGTGTGACAAACATGCAAAAAAATAAGAAATCAGGAAGGGGGCCAACACTTTTTCACAGCACTGTATATATTTTTGTTTTAACTTAAGACATTTGGAAGACCCCATGTACCCTACTTCATTAATATATATCTGGTAATAAAGGTCTTTTCTGAGTGCCATTCTCTAAAAATCCAACCTTTGGGATGGAGAATTTAGTGTTTATTTTGCAGGATTCATCTCCCTATGGTAAAACTGCTGATATTTCTGTACAGCTCTTAGTTTCATTTGAGCTCCAGCCCAGATCTTCTGTGGCTCGTTTCCAAAATGCATCAGAGCAGCAGTCCAGCAACATCTTATGTTTTCCTTAAACCATTGTTCATCCTGTGATGTAGTCATCAACACAGTTCCCACAAATAACTATAGCTATAACTGAATGAAGGTGAGTAATGGGTTTATTTATGCAGCTTCTCTTGAGAGGTATAGTGTCTGCCGTCAGATTATTAAATCAAGATGTTGTGCAAAGCAGCACCAGTAAATTATACTATAGATTGTGTTGCAGAAATTTGCCACAATATGGGTTGTTTTTGCCAGTAATAACCCACTTAGAGACGGAAAGCCGATCTGATTGACATTAAAAAGCAACTAACCAGAGTTTCCGGTTTTATGTGACGTTTAGAGGCAGGTAAATGTGAAATCGATGATGCCAAAATAATCAGCCAATGTGCAAAGTGGTGGTGCATTCAAGAACTGATACAGCAATCACTGTGAAAGCTTACACAGTCAACACTTAAGCAATTTGTTTAAAATGTTTTGCAACTTTGTGGTCAGAAATTGTATCCGTCAAAAAGTAATAAGTAGCAGTTATTTCACAGACATTTCTGTAAACAGTCAATTAACAGTCGATATTCAAGTAAACAATAGCATGTTTACTTGCTACTAATTGCCTCTCAAATATCTTTTAAAGAATTTATGCCATTCACATTGTACACATTGGTGAATACAGCAACTGGTTATTCCTCTAAAATGCTCATTGTAGCAACCTGGGAACTTGTAAACACTCCTTCCTAGCAGACTGATTAAAATCAAGTGCATGCTGACTCCTGGAAGTTGCATAGCAGTCAACCAATCATATTGGAGCTGGCCAGATGTTCTCATTTTTGCATGCAACATGCATCAGACGGTCCCTAATGGGTCCATGGACATACTTTCTGGAGCTTGTCATCAAAGATGTTTCTCCATTGTCATGTGGTGTGAAATGAGATGATTTAATTTGATGTGATGAGGGCATCTCTTCAGGTCAGGAATGGCATTAAACATAACTAATAAAAATGCTCAAACAATTCAGTTAGCATGCAAACATTTTTAGCTGTAAAGAGAAGATATTTTGTGTGTTTATATGGTTTTGTAACGAGAATCGCATTGAACAGGCATTCACATAGGCAAACAAGCAGATGCTTCGATGAGAGCAGCCTTCATTATGTTTGTGCTCCTCAGAAGCTGTTCAAATCAATATGTAATCTGAAAGAGAGAGAGATAGAGAGAGAGAGCGCTCAGACAGTCTGGGTTGGATGCCAGCTTGTTGACTGAAATTTGAATAAGCATAATGCTCCTGTGCCTGAAGAGGGGTTATTTTAGGACCTTGCATTTTTTAGAGACTGGAACAGATCGAAATCCGTTCATAAGAGAGAATGTGATGGGGTGGGCGCTTTTTAAGATGTGACATAACTGCAAGCTCAGGCACTGACAAATAGGTTAATAGACTATTCAACAGCTTTACAGTTATGCAGCATTTCTCATAAAGAAAACATAATACTGTTACAGCTGGAGGCTTGTCACATACAGATGGGGCTGGAGGCGGCAATGTATTTCACCCTGTATTAACGGAGCTCTTTCTGGATTGCTGCTGTTTATGAACTACGCAAGTTTATTCTATAAAAGACTTGTGACTATTTATTGAAGTTTAAATCCTTACAATGACATGACTAGTGTAATTCTGCTCGTAAATCAAGCAGACAATCAGTCATATGTTATGCTCTAGGTTGTATTTACTGGTAAAGAACCACACACTAACCCACAGTTAAACATGAAATTGCTTTTGCAACGAGACTACCTTCACAGGAGGGCTAGCTTGGCCCATTCCAGCAATCACCAATGAGTCCTATAGGCGCGCACGTTATACAGTGGCATGCAAAAGTTTGGGAACCCCTTGCAGAATCTGTGAAAATGTGAATAATTTTAACAAAATAAGAGAAATCATACAAAATGCATGTTGTTTTTTATTTAGTACTGTTTTGAGTGAGATATTTTACATTAGACGTTTACATTTAGTCCACAAGAAAAAAATTGCTGAAATTTATTAAAATAACCCCGTTCAAAAGTTTGGGAACCCTTGGTTCTTAATACGGTGTGTGTGGTTACCTGGATGATCCATGACTCAAACACAACCATTAAAAAAATGTTCAAACATTCACTGATGCTCCAGAAGGAAACACGATGCATTAAGAGCCTAAATTTGAAGATCATGGTAAATTGTACTTAATTTGTCTTCCGGGAAACATGCAAGTATCTTCTGTTGCTTCCGAAGAGCAGTACTAAATGGAAAAAAAATTCTATTTCAACAAAATAAGAAAAATTTGGACATCTTCATCCTGTTGGCTCTTAATGCATCGTGTTTCCTTCTGGAGCATCAGTAAATGTTTGAACCTTTTTTAATAATTGTGTTTGAGTCCCTCAATTGTCCTCAGTGTGAAAAGATGGATCTCAAAATCATACAGTCACTGCTGGAAAGGGTTCAAATAT
>NW_015551089.1:173763-204134 GCF_001515605.1 Sinocyclocheilus anshuiensis | reverse complement strand
ATGGCTGCAGCGTCAACAAAACTACAGTGAGACTAAAAGTTACGCCTTCTTTCTTTGCGTGAAGATTTGGGCGGCGTTATGCAAATCTTCCCACATCGTGATGTAGACGTGGAGGCGTGTTGGAACGAGGCGTTTTAGGTAGGCGTGGTTGGCTCTTAACTTTTATAAAGAATATCTCTTTGGATTTTAGACTTTAGTCTTTGCAACTTTACAGATCTTCTTTATGCACCAAGAGCTTGTAACACCTCAAAGAGTAAGGAAAAATTGAAATCGCATCATATGACCCCTTTAATAATTTCAGCTATTTTTTTTTTTCTTGTAGACTAAATGTAGACATCTTTTATGTAAAATATCTTACTTGGGAGAGTACTAAATAAAAAAATAACATGCATTTTGTATGATCTCTCTTATTTTGTTAAAATTATTCACATTTTCACAGATTCTGCAAGGGGTTCCCAAACTTTTGCATGGCACTGTCGCTGAGTGCGTAAGTTTGCACCCCCCTGTAAGATGTTTATCATTTAAAAATAATTAATCATTTATCATAAAGCATAATAAATTAGTAGTGATGTTTAAAATAACTTAATTCACCCAAATTCAAAGTTCAAAAGTTAGCACCCTCTTGGTTCTTACTATCGTTTGTGATAGTTGTGCATGAAGGCCTGTTCACTCTAAGACAAATGTTATATGCGTGAACATTTTCATTTGAATGACTGGCTGTTAATATCTCTGTTCAGACCATCACAGACATCAGAGATCACTTTCATGATGTCCACAGAGACATTGACAGCCAGTCAAAATCCACCTGACATTAAAGAGCTTGAGCATTTAAAGCAGCAGAAATAATTGCAGCATGCATTTATAATAAAAAGAATGTTGTCGTCCATTGGTATTGACCTTAATATAGTTATCATTCTTGGTGTAAACAGGCCTAAACTCTTATATTTGGTGGTGTTTGATAGCCACCATAGCAAATCCAAAAGGCTGTTTGATAACATCTAAATACCCTTTGACTTCCTTTTCCGTGACAAGCAATTTATATGTGGCTATATTTTTCTCGCTGGGGACAGTTGAGACACAACTGTTACAAAAGGTACAAACATTCATTGATGTTCAATAAGGCAGTGCATTATATATTAAGGGATAGATACATAGGGGTGTAAACTTTACACGTATGTAGTATGCTATTCTGTACACATCCCACTTTTTTTTTGCATCAGGAAGCTATTGTAACAAGCTACACTGACACCCACACACACATCTAGCTTAGTATATCCAACTGCTAGGCACTGATCCTGCCATGTGTGTTCACATCAGGACAGACTGATGGATAAGGTCATAAGATGACAAGACACAACAAAGCTCTTTCTTTCTCACTCTGCCTGAGATGCTTCTCCACAGTAGCCCAGATTATACGCTGTTCATACAGCAGATACAAACCCAAAGCACATACATACATGCTTGTATTGTATGTTGTTCACCAATTGTTTGGAGACAACGACAAAGCCTCCACCTGAAAATACTGTCATGATGCCCACAGAGGCAGAGAGAGTTTGTTTTTAATGGTCCCGTCATTAATAATTGATGCAGTGTGCCGGAGCTCCTAAGGACTTTAATGGATTTACCTGCAAGAGATTGTGATGCCTCGCACAAGTGCATCAACCTGGAGAAAAACAACGTCCGGTGTCAACAAACAGTAGGTCCTGCTGAATACCACATGAAGTACCGTCCTGCAGAAAATTGTTTCATCATGCATATCGGCTAAAATGTAATCATATTTACATATGTAAACATGTTTTTCATAAATCTAATTTGTTCTTGCGTGTCTAGCAAACATGGTTGCATTTCCATGTTTACGGTATTTGATGAGCTTTATGTTTGCTGATTAATATTTATATATAAATGAAAGCCTAAATTAAATCCGTTTATCATGTAAAATGACTGTGCCTCTTCAAAAGACTTGTTCATCTTATTTGGATTACTTATACAGTGTATTTTTGTAGTTTTTGATGTATGAAAGTTTGGGTTGCGTGGACTTTTAATGAATATAGTATGGTGCTAGCAACCCCAAAGTCATAGGTTCGATTCCCAAGGAATACAACTGAAAAAAGTATATCTTGAAAGCAGTTTAAATTGCTTTGGATAAAAGTGCATGAATGTAAATGAATGGACAAAAATTATCACAGAATGTTAAAAAATAAATAATGTTTTGACATGAATGAGAGAGAGTATCCCTTAAAATTCTGTTATCATTTACTCAACCTTATGTCATTCCAAAACTGTATTCATTTGTATTTTTTTATTTTTTTTAATTAAATTAATACAAAACTGTATTTTGGACCCAATTTACTTTAGTTGTCCGTTTCATTGTCCAAATAAATAAATGCAAATTGTTGAAACATTTTCAAATTGTAATCTGTTTTGTTCCACACATTTTATGATACTTGAAATTATGTGGCTTATTGAGGAAAGGTGTGCTTTTATTTTTTTAAATGATCAGAAATACTATATATGAGTTTTGGTGGACTAAACGGTATAATGGCTGAAAAAAGTTATTTAGGCTTGCACTGAAGGAGAGGGGGACCTGAGCCATGTCTAGGAAAGGGAACAGACCCTTTGATTTGGGACCACCTTGATGGCTTCAAATCCATCCAGAATACCCTAGCAACTGCTTAGCAATACCTGGCAACAATCACAGGCAGTGTGGTCACAGGCCACTTTATTTTAGCAAAAAAGTTTCAGGTTTAAACATTTATTTATTTTTTTTCATCTGCCCCAGTGAAATGAACCTAATCAGTAGTGCGAAGCAGTTCGGTTCTTATATGTGGCTTCTTTGAGACTAGTGTGTGTATGTGTATTTTGTTTCTGAGTGTGTGGTAGTCTGTGGATGACACTCTGTATGTCTGTTTGTGCTCTGTGGCCTCTCTCAGGAGATGACCTTGAGGCTGTCCTCTCCTCCTTCTCATGTGTTATGGGAGGGGCGAGCTGTGGGAAGGGAAATGTGATCGGGGCACCAACAACTCTCTTCCACTTGATGGATAAATCCTGTTGGGATTCTTCGTTTTTCTCAACCCTTCAGATAACAGCCATGGAAATGATGCTGGTGGTTGTGATGATAAAACATAACGCCACAATTGCTGTCATTTATAACAGATCGCTTCTTAACGGGAATAGCTATTAGTGCCATGACTGTTTTAATGAGCTCTTCAGATTGAAAAATTAGTTGGCAGGAGAAGATTTTTAAGTAGTTTTTTATGCTTTTACACAGCAGATGCTTTCGTTAGCAGTATTTGCTCTAAAGAACAGTAATATGGGCAGAAAAGTCTCAGTTTTACATTTAAAGGAGTGTCCCGGGCCATATCTAGGGCCTGGAATATGGAGACTTGGGGGTGGAAAGTCCCCACCTGAAAGTGTCAAAAAAAACTCATTAGCTTTAGAGGGGAAGGTGACTGTATAGATTATGCCATGATGTTGATTTATATTGTGAGCTTCATTAGTGTGGTCCTGACATTATTTGACCTACAGGGCTGCCTAGGTCACAAACACCTTGAGGCTGTCCTCTCCTCCTTCTCATGTGTTATGGGAGGGGCGAGCTGTGGGAAGGGAAATGTGATCAGGGCACCAACAACTCTCTTCCACTTGATGGATAAATCCTGTTGGGATTCTTCGTTTTTCTCAACCCTTCAGATAACAGCCATGGAAATGATGCTGGTGGTTGTGATGATAAAACATAACGCCACAATTGCTGTCATTTATAACAGATCGCTTCTTAACGGGAATAGCTATTAGTGCCATGACTGTTTTAATGAGCTCTTCAGATTGAAAAATTAGTTGGCAGGAGAAGATTTTTAAGTAGTTTTTTATGCTTTTACACAGCAGATGCTTTCGTTAGCAGTATTTGCTCTAAAGAACAGTAATATGGGCAGAAAAGTCTCAGTTTTACATTTAAAGGAGTGTCCCGGGCCATATCTAGGGCCTGGAATATGGAGACTTGGGGGTGGAAAGTCCCCACCTGAAAGTGTCAAAAAAAACTCATTAGCTTTAGAGGGGAAGGTGACTGTATAGATTATGCCATGATGTTGATTTATATTGTGATCTTCATTAGTGTGGTCCTGACATTATTTGACCTACAGGGCTGCCGTGACAGAATGTACTGACGTGTGGCCTACCCTGCCATGTGTTTGTGGGGCTTTTGACGTTTAGTGAGATTGCACTAACAGAAGGCCTTGGAGGCATATAAACCAGATTTAAAGGAATGTTCTGAGTTACATATGAAGTTAAGCTCTATCAACAGCATTTGTGGCATAATATCAGTCATCACAGAAAAGGATTTTTCTCATCACTACACTTTTTGTCAAATACATAAAAATCACAGTTACAGTGAGGCATTTACAATGTAAGAAAACACAGACCATGTGTTATAGTGCAAATGACCCTAACAAGCCCATGTACCATATAAGCACATTTTATTTTAACTTTGAAATATGAACAAAAGAAAAGCATAAGAGCAATTTCACATCAAGTGGGGGTTTTATAGGGGAAGTAAGCCTGTGTACGATTTATTTGTTTGTTTGTTACAGTATTTATTAGTTTAACTTGAAATAAAAGCACAGGGTTTTTTATTTATTTTTGCTTTATTTGTTTGTTTGTGAGCCCAGTACCATATAAACTCTTTAATTTAATTTTATTCAAACTGCTAAATTAAATTATAAACAAAAGCACAAGATAAATTTATTTCACAGTAATTTTTTATAGGGAAAGTTACCCCAATAAGTTTAGTTTTTTTTGTTTTGATATATATATATATATATATATATATATATATATATATAAAGAAATGCGTTTTCTTTTTCACAGCACGTTTATTACTGTCTTTTTGTTTTATTTAGAGTCTTTAAGATTTCTTGTTCTTGAGGGATTTGTGATCATGTGTAGCTGCTGTCTGACAGTCATAGAAGAAGTTGCATCAAAAACTTTGCTGTTTGAAGAACACTACACACATGGTATTTGTCTAGAATCTGGTATTGAAACGGGCTGCAGAAATTCACATTACTCTAACCTAGTTCAACCCACCCAGAGCCAAGGATACCAGGTGTAGAGAGTGAAACATCCCACTAGCACAGCTCCATACTGGATGCACCTCTGAATAGCCTCTCTGAGGCTACTGTATACTGAAATTTTCTTTCCTATAACTAAATTGAGTGTACCCTTGTGTGAAATAAAAAATGCCGTCCCATGCACTGGTGACCATGTGTACTACATATACAATGTATTTTTCCTGCTTTATGATGAAGTCGCTTGTCCCTAGGGCATGATTTATATTCTGTTGCCCACAAATTCCAATCGTTCTTTGGAATCTCATGTGGATCTGGTTTTATGGAGTGTACCATCTTTTTTATCTGGATCATTTTATGACAACTTGCGCCAAAGTGACTTTTTATTTCTCATTTTCAATGCAGCCATCCACGAGTTCCCTGAGGATATATTCACCAACAGTCATCGTGCGCAAGGAGCTGTACTGCTGCACATATTTGGGGTAGGTGAACTTTGTGTGTGCACGTCAATCAACATCTAGCCTTGCTCACCAGTTGACCTTGTCATCCAGGATAAATGGTGCTTGTCTGAGAATTTTATGACAATTATAAATAGTTTGTCAGCTCTCGTCATCATTTATGAGTTCGCCATTAGGTTCACAGTGCTGAAACCACCCTGTCAACAACTGCTTATAGAACAGAAGACCATTTAGACATGCAACTTAACATATTTCTGCACATCAAGCCCATTATGGTGCATTTCATTCTTGTCTTTCTTCCTGTTTCAGGCTCTATATATGTTTCTGGCCCTTGCTATTGTCTGTGATGACTACTTTGTGACCACTCTAGAGAAGATCTGTGAGGTGAGAATAAATGTACAGTGGCAACAATGAACTTCTAGTTCCAGAATCACTTCATCCTGTCCTTCTAAACCCAGAGTTTCCAACACCTTCCTGTTATGCTGGATACTAGATCTTGTAATACTAATATGCAACACTATTAGGTATAGGTAAGGGTGGTTTGTTTGTTATTTATTTATTTATTTTAGCTTTATATTTTTTAAAAGGCAGTGCTTTAAAGGGGATTAAATTAGAGATGCAATTTCTCAGAGAAGGTTTTAGCATGCTAACAGCATGCTGTGCTTTAGCCATCAAAGCACTGTCTTTGTAACAAATTCACCATCTTTTACAATAAATTTCAAGACAAATTTACTGTCCGACTTCAAATCGCCTGCTGCGAGAAGTGTTCTTATTATGCATAATCCTTTAAAATCCATAACTAAAGGTTATAGTTATTCAGCTGATCTACCTTTTTTGAATATTTGTCAGTTACTCCGCATTTAGTGTCAAATTAAAAAATGAGCCTTTTCTGGGCAACATGACTCTTAAACCAGCCTAATTATACAGCATTCTTGAATAGTTCGCTCAATGTATTTACTCATTGTCAATTGTAATTTATTTACTTCATATAGTTTGAAACCTGCTTTATTTTTGTTGTGTAGCACAAAAGGGATTTTGAAGAATTTTTATGCAGATGTTTTAAATGTAATGACAGTGACTGTTACTGTTTTGGCTCCTTTAAGGACCAAAAAACTAAACTATCATTCAAATGTTTGGAGTCAGTAATTTTTTTTTGTTTTGTTTTGTTTACTATTTAATGAATTTCATTTAACAAGAATGCATTACATTAATAAAAAATGATAGTAAAGACTGACATGTTACAAAAAAATCCATCAAATTAATCTATTAAAATTTTTTTACACAAAAACTGTTTTCAACTGATAGTAATAATTTTATTTGAGCAGCAAATAAATGAAAAAATATTTGAGTAGCAAATAAAAAAAATATTTGAGCAGCAAATAAAAAAATATTTGAGCAGCAAAAATTTCAATTTTACTGGAGGAGCAAATTAGCATATAGAATGATTTCTGAAGGATCATGTGACACTGAAGACTGGAGTATTGATACTAAAAAATTCAACTTTGCTATCACGGCAATAAATAGAAAAATATTAAAATATAAAACCATTATCTTCATGCTGCTCTTTTCCAGTTCATAGTGTAAAAAAGTAATGACGAAAATCATTGTGAACTGTTCCTTTAAGAGCTGCTAGTCATTCATATAATCCACTTACAGTTTTGCACATCTCCGGGATCTATTTAGACCTTTTAATTATTGCCTCTGCACATCCTGTGTGTGATTCTGTATGCTAATCCCATCCATCAGAAACTGCACATGAGTGAAGATGTAGCAGGAGCGACCTTCATGGCAGCTGGAAGCTCCGCCCCCGAGCTGTTTGCCTCTATAATTGGTAAGCCACACATACAGGTGCTTGTATATGCATTAGTCGTGTTAACAGATGCTGTGGATCAGAACCCTCTTGCTTTGTTTTGCAGGTGTGTTCATAACACATGGAGACGTGGGGGTGGGTACCATAGTAGGCTCAGCCGTGTTCAACATCCTGTGCATCATCGGTGTGTGTGGGATATTTGCGGGGCAGGTGAGAAACTCTATATATCTGCTCTATATTACAGCTTGCCTCCTTTGAAGCTGCCTGCCACTCTTGACCTTTTCATGTTTTCATCTGGGCATTGCAATGTGGAAATTACTCTTCAGGCTTGCCCCTTTTACTCTGATTTCAAACAATGGTTTATTTTTTAAATATTCCATTTCAAATCCAATGTTAAAATTCTACCACTTTAAATACAAGATTTACAGGCAAATACTTTGGTTACTGTTATGAGGTTCAAGAATGACCTTTTTAAAAGCACATTGCTGTGATATTTTTGTCTTTTGAGAAATAAAACCTTTTTTGTTGTAGCTTATGGCATAACTTGAGGGTACAGTAGACATGATAAATTTAACAAAGAAAAAAAATAGTTGCTTTTGTTGACGTCTGTTTACAAAGCTCTTCTGTTTTCTCACTAGGTTGTTTTTCTCACCAAGTTTTCCGTGTTCAGAGACTCAATCTACTACATTTTATCTGTGGTTGCCCTTATTGCAGTAAGTGTCATTAATCTAATGAGCTCTGGTAATTAATTGGCAAAATAGAGAAGGTTCTGAAAGTAAAAGTCCCATTAACTTTCTCTACAAAGTAACTGATAATTAGCAATAACATAAAAACAAACCTATCAAGACAGATGTACCATGAGCTTTGAGGATGTTAAAAAATGGTTTAGAAGCTTTTATGAAGAAAAGTCAGTAATGCTTGAAGTTGCTGCCATTATGGAGTAGAGTATTTCTAAATGGGCCAGTAACCACCAAGAACTCTCCAGCAACTAAGTCAAAAGATCCCACTTAAGTATTGTGCAATAAGCTTCAAATATGGAATATTTTTTTAATCGATTACTGTATTGCTTTATTTTGTATTGTAGTTTCAGATTTGCAGTACTCGTATAATAGACTTAAGTACACAGATATAAAGACAAATACTTGTATCTTCGTCTCTCTCTCTTTTAAAAACAACAGCAACAACAAAAGCTAAATCAAAGTTTGTTCATGTTGGGCCTCGTTGGTTTGGTTCAAGTCTTTATTAAACACCTTTTTTAATATCTGTGAAGGAAATGCATGAAAAAGTACTGGGTTGTCACTGATAAGCTCTATACACATAGCATGTAGTAAAGACATGCACTGAAAATCTGCTGGCACTCAATAAATATTTACACAGACTCTGAACTTTTTTTTTTTTTCAGTTTATTTATGATGAAAAGATTTTGTGGTAAGTGAACTTCTGTCTGAGTATACTTTGTTCTGATTGGTTGAAGGCAGACACCTGATTGTCTTCCTCCTCCTCTGTCTCTGCAGGTGGGAGAGTCTGATACTGATTGTCATGTATGTTGGCTACATTATCATCATGAAGTGAGTCCCCATTCATTTTGCATATTTATTTAAACATCTGATTCTTTCAAATGAAACCATTCAGGCTAAGTATTTTTAAATAATATTTTTTGCATTAATATTTACGTTTTTGTGTTAGCAAAATGCTTATTGGTGTGGTATTGAAATTGGAATTGAATATTAAATTTTTGCTGGTTTCACTACAGTATAATAACTACTGAAATTTCGTTAAAATGTCAACATAGAACCAAATGTTACTTCAATGAGCTGAATTAAGGTGTGGTTACAGTTACCGCTGTTCAGCAAATTTTCATGACAAAATCCAGTCATTTCAATAGGATTTCACACGACTGGGAACTTTGTGTGGTGAGCAAACGATTTCCTCACACAGATTTTGTTCAAGTCGGTCATTTGTCATGTCGACCAACTTATATCACTATACAATTGACAGTAGACTATTGACCTTGAGAAAAATTTCACAATTTTGTGTTTAGTTTGTTTAAATTGTTTTTTTTTTTCTTTTTTAGGTTTAACACTAGCATCCAGAACTACTTTTCGGGGAAGGAAGACAAGGGAGTCGCCAATGGTAATCCGGTCATGTGCGAGATGGAGCATGGTAATGAATATGATTCGTTATGGGATGATCCATCATGGCCATTACTCAGACCAGGTATGGGTAACTAGACAGGCTTCCTCATGGGCTAGCGACTAACCCTCTGCTGCTTGCAACAAAGTCCGATTTTGTTCTCTAAATTAATTAAACCCTACTGTCTGTATTTCTGCTGTTTGTAAAGCCTACGCCAACAGCACTTACTGAAAGCGTAGCCATCTGACATCTCTTATGAGAGGCTGACACTTTGCTTCCTTGCTGAATAACTGCGGTGCGCTTTCTGTTTCAGAGCGTGGTGTCCTGTAGTGCAGCTCTAACTGTTGTGCTGCGTGGTGGTCTCTGTCACCCCTCCTGCTGAAGCCTGTCTGCTTAGCCTTACTAAATCTGCCCTGGCTCCTGTCTCATTCTGCAGTGCTCTCTCTCTCTCTCTCTGTGTGTGTGTGTGTGTGTGTGTGTGTTCATGTCTTACTCCCAGTACCAGTGATACATCCTTCCACTCATTTACAAAATGGTATCTGTCATTGTCTCTGAATGATAAGGTTTGCATTTTTCCATGTATTAGCACTTGAGGCACAGAAATCACTTATTTTACCTACAAGTTGCATTTAACTGAGAATTTTCCTCTAATATCAGGAATGTCTTTGGTCAGTGTGTTTGTCTATATGTAGTTGATAGTGTATTGGCAGTAGAGCTCTTCCTGTGGTGTCCAGCAGTAATCTGCGGGATGGTTGAGGATTTGATTTCATGTCAGCTTTCTGTGTGTCGATGGTTTCTGACAGTATCCTGAGGCGCTCAGAGGTGGGCCTACAGTCTATCCCAGCAGGAATCAGTCTCTCACTGACAAACAGGACTTTAGATTGAAAATTGTGACATCCTTTTTCTTTTGAGTGTGCGTGTTTACGATCCTGCTGGTTTCTGTGCGCAGTTGTGCGAATTTATTTATTTTTGGTCTCTTAGGGCAGGTTTGACAGTTATGTGTGTGTGTTTTATGAACAAATACTGTACATGCTGTGTGTACTGAGCATGAGTACAATGTATAGGTGCACTTACAAACAATTTTTCCTCTGTGTCTGCAGTAAAGCCCAGTAAAGAGTACACTAGGGGCTCTGTTGTGATGGTGGACGAGATGATAAATTCAAGCCCTCCACATTATCGGTTCCCCGAGGCCGGCCTTAGGGTCATGATCACCAACCACTTCGGGCCCAAGACACGTCTGCGCATGGCAAGCCGACTTATCATCAATGAGGTAAGAAAATACACCAGCTGAGTGAACAGTAATATTTTATTTATTTTTTGGTCCATACAATGAAAATCAATTGAGTTTGGTGTTGTTTTGAACCCCGCTGAGTTCCATTTGAAAATTTGAATCCCCATCTTACGTTTTGTTCCTTTTTCGAACATCATCTTTCGCTTGGAAAATGTCACAATACAAAAGTTAAATAGGTTGTGAACGCTAAATTTAACAGATTAGAGTTGCAGATGTGCTCAGCTATTTTACAAGCTCTTCAAATGCGGTTCATCCATTCAGAATTCCACGTCTGCACTATCCGGTTTATAATAGAGCATATTTAAAACTGGGAACCCAGAGACTGGATTATAAGCCAGAGTTCAGAAGAGTTTATGGGCCGGTCTTTGTTGGCTAACTCGGCACTGTGGAGTTCTCACATCAGGTAGCCCAGTTCTGGGTGTGAGGCTGATTAAACTGTTTCTATAAATATCCACATGCTAGCATTCAAAGAATTGTGTTAGAAATTCAAACCCCCTGCTACAAAGACTGCTGAGGAATTTGATGGAGACATGTCAGCTAGTTAAGAAAGAAAAGAGGTTGTCAAGTCTAGTCAGTATAACATTTTAAGGGATAATATACCCAGAAATGGATTTACTCCCTTTCATGTTAATTCTAACACCTAAGCATCATACTACTGGAGACAAATTCAAATTAGCTTAATTGAAAAGCATGGGTTTATGAGGAAATGGACAGTGAAGAGTGAATTATGAAGCAGTTTTTGCTCTGTGCCCCTTATACATGCAGCAGCAGCAGCTGGGGAAGACGGCCAATGGGGTGGATGCGGTGCTGGTGGCTGATAAGAAAGCTGACACCATGGAAAATGGCAACGTAGTGGAGGACAAACTCACTGAGGAGCCAGAGAGTGAGATGTCATCTCCCTTCATCTTGCCTGGTGAGGAGGTTTCACTTTCTCACACATTAACACTTTGGCTCTTCAACCTCTGTTGTGACATCGGTGGCATCTGAAATCATAGTATACGGTACCTATTCACATAGTTCTTATGCTGTGTCCTAACCAGCAAGGTCCCTGGAAATGTCAGGGTATTTTAAAATTGGGATTTCTAGATCTGGAAAAGTCATGGAAGTTAGATATTTTTAAAAAGGAAATGAACTTCCATGTTAATCTGTTTTTGTCTTCAGTTATGCGTGTAATAATTTCTGCCAACAGTGAAATCGCATTCACAGAATTATTATTTTTTTGTGTGTAAATGTGCTTGGTACTGTAAGAACACAGTGAGTGTGAGCGCAATGCATTTTTCAGTCAGAGTAAACTATTGTGTGTAGGGATGTTCATTTTAACCGGTTAACCGACCGTAAGAATTTTGACCGATTAATACAATCAGTTAAACGGTTTAAAAAGTAATTTAATTATTTTTTCAGTAATGTATCAAAATATTTAAAAAGGTTTGCTGCATGGTTAAAATACGCTACGTGTATAAAAAAATTTGTTTTTTAGGGGGGAAAAACATAAGTCGGGTATAAGTTGCATTTTATTATTTCATTCAGAAATAGGCCTAGGCCTAATGATGCGAAATGTTTACAAACATTATAATAAACACTGTAAACATAGCTAGACTATTTTAGTTACCCTCACTCCACAACAAATCCTTTCAATTTTATTATTTCATTCAGAAATAGGCCTAATGCCGACACGAAATGTTTACAAACATTATAATAAACACTGTAAAGATAGCTAGGCTATTTTAGTTCCCCTCACTCCACAACAAAGCCTTTCAATTAACAGTATTTAGAAAAGAACAAGAATTAAAAATATAAGAAGCTATAGCTAAACGACAAGCCAAAACAAATTAATTTAGGTTAAAACGAAACTGAAACCAACGTTGTGTCTCTCATTCGACACAAAATCAAATGTTTCCGTATTCGCGATGTATTTGAATGCCAAAATATTATTTATTATGTAGCCTATACTTCACTCGCGTTCCAATATCCACGTTAAACAAAATGTTTTGCATAACATCATGGCGGTACTGTGATAACACTTAATGGCACAGATTTTACTACATATATTTTTTTTACTACATAGTTTTTTTTTCCATATGTTTGACTGACTGTATTTTATTATGATAATGAACGGGCTGCATTGTCAAGGTAGCAATGCTTAACTGTGCACGCATGCGGCGCCGGCGCAATCACTTGAATTTTTTCCTTCTAACAGTGGAAGAAACTACTCCTTTTAGTCATAAAGATAATCGGAATTGTAAAAGGTTTGCCTTTATTTGTGTACATTCACAATAAAAACAAATCTTTGTGCTTTTGTAAAATAAGCCTAAAGAAAAATAGGATCCCGCTTTCTGCCGTCGGTTTCCGTTCGCGCAGCACAAAAATGAACCGAAACTCTGCATACTAGGCTACTTGTTGCACAGGTGCGGTGCGCTGCAGGTGCGTGATGTGATATGATGACCATGTGAATCCTCATGTTCTGTTGTTTGCTGCTTTTTGCGCATGTAGAATTAATCCCCAGGAAACAAATGTTAGTATTTTTAACGGGTCCCAGACACTTATCTGTTCTAATTTAATCCAATTCTAATTTAAAATAATCTTGTCGGTTAACTGTTAACAATCGGTTAATGAGCGTCGGTTGTCGGTTAGGAAAAATAACCGAAATGAACATCCCTAATTGTGAGAAAATCACATGATAAACGATCTCTTTTGTTATAGATTTCTTTTGTTGAGATTATAACTTTTTATTATTCACTACCTGTGTTTAGAGTGCCTTATTATGCATTGCATGGGCATTTCTCATGTGTTTTCATGAGTTATGCGCTGTACTGCCCACCCAGTAAACTTCTAAGTCACCATAAATACAAGGATTGGATGGTAAAATTAATGCTGTTAAGAGAAGCTTTTTTTGGTGGAGGCTTAATTGGTGACCTACTGTACCATGTGACTGTAGGGGGTGCTATGGATAAAGTGAAGTTTTTCATTTCCTGGCCCATTTTGGTGTTGCTGTACTTTACCATACCCAACTGTGCAAAGCCACGGTGGGAGCGCTGCTTCATGCTGTCCTTCTTCCTCTCTACGCTGTGGATCGCCATCTTCTCCTACATCATGGTGTGGATGGTGAGTTTCAGTTTCTATGTGTATGTAAGCATTTTTATGTCTTTTTTCCTGCATTATTCAATTTAAATGTAATAATTATTAATGAATTGTGTTAGGGCTTCTGCGGGTCTTAAAGTCTTAAGTCTTAAATTTAGTTGTATCAAATTTAAGGTCTTAAAATGTCTTAAATTGTACAAGAAAGTCTTAATTATTTTTTCTAGAGGTCTTAAATTTGGGGATGGAAAGACCAGAATTGTGATATGGCTCAATGTGATGATTAAACTTCAAAAGGCTATGATTTCATGAAATAAACATGAGCGCTGCATGTTCAAAGTCCGGTGCTGCGCTGCTGTTCTGCCCTTACCGGGGAAACCGTTATATTTCTACCAAACGCTCCACCTGCTGTCAGAGAATGAATGAGCATTTTCAGTAAAACTGTTGTTTTGTTCAGAGTTCAGACCAATGCAAAAATCGACCCATGTTTTTACCCTGCAAACACACAGCGCTTTAAATGTGAACTGGTGGATCGATAAGAAGACAATGCATTGTAAAAATCGAAACAGTATAGGGGTGTGCGATATGTGTGGTCTGCGATAATATCGTAATTGTTGTTTTAATATTATATCGGCCATCAGCCACCCTGCTTAACAAGATATCGGCATCGGCTGTCAAAAAACCCATATCGGTCGACCACTACTTGTGGGCCAGATTTGAGGATCCCTGCATTAGATGAAGTCTACCAGGTTAGACTAGTGCGTGCATTTAGAGTGTGTTCTTTCACTGCATTAATCAGTCTATTAAAATTCATTTCGAATTATCACATAATTCATATATTTATATCATTTCATATAGTTAATATCACACGACGAGTGCTGTTTTTTTCTCCAAAAGTCAGCATGATTACAAATGTGATATTGATTTTATACAACAGTTCAATAAACAGGAAGGTAATATTAAAAAACTTACGTTTTTTGCTCTTTCTCCAACAAATATCATTCCAAACACAGCCACAGCACTGTTTTGCGTCTCTGAGCAACACCACGATGAGTTTAAAGTTTGTCGATCGCACGTCTCCAGTGAAGCTGAACTCTCCTCCTGTCCACATTCAATTCTCACAGATCGACCGTCACACAGAACACGCGATCATGCAGGATACAAATGCACACTTCACAAGATTTCACAACTGGATCCGACTAAGTTTGCAAGGTTTTTGAAATTAGATGTTCATTAGACATTCAAATATTTGTTTCAATGATATAAATGCGTATTTACTGAATGCTGACGGCAAACAAGAAAGTAATAATATAATATAATATAATATAATATATAATACTAATAATATAAAAGCAATCTTTATAATACTTTTTGTATACATTTTAATTCCTTTGTTTAATTCCTTTGTTCCTTTGTCTATCTGATTATTAGACAGACATATTAGATAATCCATATTAGACAGAACTGAACGACAACAGCGAACAAGAGGGAGAATGTGAGCACTGTGCGCTCAGGCGCTGCCGTTCTCAGCGCTGTCAAAATAAAAGTCCGTCGCGCCGTCTAAATAAAAGTCCCGCCTAGAACGCAGCGGCCAAGCAGGAAAACTTATCGGCCGATGCCGATATTTAAAAAATGCCAAACTAATAATACCCACTAATAATAATTAATACTTTTGACTCATCCATTTTCTTAAAAATTGTTTAAAGGCTGAAATGTAAAGTTTATCATTTTATAAAACGTTTTGTTTTTGTGAAAACTTGTATCTGAACTGTAAATTATTATTTTACAGTAATTTTACAGTTTAATATGGTACTGTATACATTGCCATACCCTGCTCATATGGTATTAATTTTATTTGTGCAGGTCTTAAAAAGGACTTAAATTTGAGCTTAAAAATTCTGCAGAAACCCTGTGTGTTAATGCAACATTTAAAATCTTAACTGTGACTGCCGTAGTAAATTTGATAAAATCTTTTTATTTTTTCCTCAAGTTTTCTTAGACCCCTTGCAGCCCCTTGGGGTCCTTGGACACCAGTTTGAAATAGTCTTTGTTTTGACACTGTTTATTTGCATTTTTAACATATTTTAGGTTATTCTTCTTACAGGCATGTTACATCACTATTCCTATAAGCATTTAATTGAGGCTCATTCATGTGGGTTGCTGTGTGCAGGTCACAATTGTTGGATACACACTTGGAATCCCAGATGTCATTATGGGTATAACTTTCCTGGCTGCAGGCACCAGTGTTCCCGACTGCATAGCGAGTCTCATTGTCGCACGGCAAGGTAGAGCTCTCCTTCGTTTAATTGTCTTGTTTTTTCTGCCTTCGCTTATCTTTCATCCATGTTGAGCTGACTTTCCAGCTTTGGCTTTGTGTCTGTGTGCTCAGGCCTGGGGGACATGGCTGTCTCCAACACGATTGGCAGTAACGTCTTTGATATCCTGGTTGGACTTGGCGTTCCCTGGGGCATCCAGACAATGGCTGTCAACTACGGCTCTGTGGTATCTGTCTTTGTCACTCCTCAAACATGCACGCACACACAATTCCACAAAGACCGTAAAATTACCTTTTTTTTTTTGTCCTATTTAGATTAAAATCAACAGTAAAGGACTGATTTACTCCGTTGTTCTGCTGCTGGGTTCGGTGGCTTTAACTGTGAGTATATGTTAAGGACAATTCACTTTAGAAATACAATGCATGGTCAAATATATTATATGTGGACACCCCTTTTTAGTTTTAGTTAGATGCTCTAATTCTACTGAAGACAAATCTTCTACAAAAATTCTATAGCTGGGTATATAGAGTTGATTCAGTTATATTTTGCTTGCATTTAATAGTATAAATTCTCTCTCAATGCACAGGTAGTTCCAAGTCAGTTTAATCACTGTTCTATATTAATCGGCTGCTTTAATTGATGCACACAAACACACACACACATCACTCGCACATAAACACCGTGAGAGGGAGAGAGGTCGGAGATCACAGATCGCGCTGCGCACAACGAGAAACTTATTGTCAGCACTGCCCCGCGACTTTTATTAATAAAACACCCTAGATACTAGATCGCTACATTATATTTCTCAGCAAGAAGGGGGTAAAATCGCTGTATTTGAAGTAACTAAACGGCTTCATTGTTTGTAGAGAGAGACGCACAGATGCAGGCAATTCACACAACTGTCATCTCTCTCTTTCGGTCTGATTTGAAGTGTGCAGAATGCTAGATCTAACGAGCCGTAACTGATGAAAATAACCGTCATTTTTACCCTTCTGGTTAAATATTGCGCTTCAAACATCATGAACAGTGTCGGGGGGTTCTTGGCCTCCACGTTGTGCATTAAAATCGTTTAATGCAAAGCTAGCCGTGCATTATCCCTTACATATTGGTTGACCTCTAGTCCAAACTATGCAGTTGAGTAGACTGAGTAGAACACAGCAGCGTGTCCAGGATTGGAAGCTCTTTACAAATACATTTTTAAACAGCCACTGAATATAAGTATAGAGAATATGATCGATCTTCGGTTCGAATCCATATTTAGGAAAATCCATATTTAAATGAAGATCACAATAAACTGGGGTAGGACATTTTTTCCATTCCTACTTAATGCTATAAGAAAGAGCTCTTTTCTGCTCCAGCATGACATTATTTAGGTGTCCATACAGAAGATTGCTTTCCCTGGCTGTTTACGAATAATTTTGTTTGTCCACCTTCAGGTGCTGGGGATCCATGTGAACAAGTGGAGGTTAGACTTTAAGTTGGGCGTGTACGTGCTTATTCTGTATGCCATCTTCCTCTGCTTTTCCATCTTGATCGAATACAATGTCTTCACTTTTGTCAACCTGCCCATGTGCCAAGAGGGTGTCTAAGCTAGAAGATTTCCATGGGCTTTGAACCAAAATACCTCCGGGATAAACCTGCAACCAAAACCACCAATGATTCTGCTGTTTCCTCTGTTTAATCTCCCTACTGAGTTGCTACTGTTGAAGAAAACCACTCTCTAACGCTGCACATTTGCACCACTGTGGCTCAGATGGAAGAACTGCATTTCCCAGAAGACTGTTGACTCACAACTTTCTCCATCAATTCCAAGAAATGAAATTCTCCTTGGCAGCTCTCTTTATAACTGGATATTCTTCCACTTCTGAACCTTGGACAATCATAATGCAGCCCGTAAATGTTTTGTTCAGAGCAGAAGGATTAAAACTGTACACTTGCATCACAAACTGCACACACATAGCAATGACAAAGAATGCTGCTCATTCCTGTATGCATTAGCAATCTACATCTTCTAATTTCTGTCTTCCCTTGAGACACCGTATGATATGAACATGAACATAATGCACTTTATATGTGGCATAAAACATCTATATCATATTAATTTATTTCTTCCGGTATGGAAAAATGAAAGTATGTCCTTGATGTGGCGCAATAAAAAGATGAAAGTGACATGGAATGACTGCCTTCAGGCAAGAAATTGATTCTCGCAGCTTGTTACACAGAAAAAAAAATGGTGAAAAAAGATGCACAGCAGATGTGAAGCATTTTCTGTATGGATCATGCGGCAGGGGGCGAGCTGTTATGAAATCCTCATGAGCTGGACGATATATTTCCTGCTGAGAGCTTCCGGCAGGTGCCCATCTGAGAGGTCAGCGAGATGACCAGCTTCTGACACACGGAAACAGAAGCTCTAATATTAGACACGTTTCGGTTTCCCCTTTATTATTCCAGACCTGCATTAACCAGTGAATGGAACCAATCGTAAAGCACACATCAAAAGCTGCTCCTCACCTCTCATTCAGACCAGAGCAGACGACCCTCAGGACCGCTCTTTGCTTGTTTTGCAATATGGACAATGAGACTGACAACTGTGGCTGCTTTGATATTTCATACACATACTGATGATATCGCAAACAAAGATCCTGGATTTTGCAAACATGCTACAAATCAATGCGTTTTTTTGTTTCTATGTAAATATAACCTCACTGATCCTGTCTGAACCAGTGCTTCCTTACAGATGATGGGAGGTGAGGGTGAATTTACATACGTGACCGAAGCGGCCACTTTTTCTTTATTTCCAATGCACCCTAACCTCCCTCTCTGGATCTTTATTACCGTTTGTCTGTAATGCATGATCTGACACAAAGAAGCCATTTTTAAAACAGGGCAAAAGATTTGTGAGCTCACATCAATGTCCCTACAAGGATGAATCTCAAGAAAATGTGCCCAGGTCATATTTTATCCCAAAATCAAAAGAAAAATAAATTGTATTGTGCAAGGAAGTTAAGTTTTAGAACCTTTTAAGATTTGTCTGCATTGCAACATTTATTTTCTTGAAAGTTAAGCACATTTTCAACCCTGGATTCTCTTCGCTGTAATGCATGTGGACTTGATACTGTAATATGTGCACACTGTAATAACATATATTTAAATTAGCATAAATTAAAAGAAATTGCCATATTAATATTACTCCGATTTATAAATTCTTAAAATTATTTACTCTGATTTATAAATGCTTAAAATAATTTAGATGTAATTTAAATGCTTTTTTGTGTTATGGTAATGATTTTTTATTTTATTTATTTTGCATTTTAGTAATAGGAATGAGGTTTTTGTTACGTGGTAAAGGAAATGTTTTGATTGTATTATTGTAATGAGATTTTTATTTTGCATTGTGGTGAATTTTTTTTGGCAGTAATGAAAATTTGTATTTTTTTGCGTTACGGTAATGAGATTTTTTCTTTTTTTTCATTGCAGTAATGAAAATTACGGTAATGTTGTTGGAGGTTGAAAATGCGTTTGCCGTGATGTCACAATACAAAAAAAAAAAAAAATGTAATGGTCCTCATAGACTGTATTTTCTTTAAGCATAACATAACATCTTATTTCTTTGTTTTGTGGTAAAATATGACCTGAACTTGTTTCCTGGGATTCACCCATAAATGGCAGCTACAGGACCCCCGTTCACTCAGCTGCTATAGTGGGCTCAGGAGATCTGAACTTGAGCGTAGAGGAACGTGTCTTTTGTCAGTCGTAGAACCTGTTGTTGTTAAGTGCTAGGAGGTGGTGTCGCTGTTGTCTGTGCAAAAAGACCGGTGTTGCAGTATTTGATGTACACATTATTTATGATATATGCAATCTCAGTCGGTGAGGGCTGAATACGGGGATTATATTTTCATAGATGAGCCATGTTTGTGAAAGCTGCTGAAGTCGCCCACCGCTGTAACGCATGCATGCAGATTCTGTCATCTAATCTCACATCACATAATTGCCATTCTGTAGAATGTCGACTTTAGTTTATTGTGGCGATGTGCTGTGCGGAATGACTGTGGTGTCGTGTGGTGATACTTTTTCCTTCGCTCTTTGTTCTGTGGTGTTTCTCAGTGGTGAGCTGTATGATTACATTATTCAGATGACATTGATACACCATACGCACACTGTTGGAAGAGCTTCGAAAGCTTCTTCCTATGCTGGTTCCCACGTTATATAGCCTAGTTATTTATTTATTTATTTTGAGCATTAAATTAATTCTTTGCTGCCAATTTCTATTCTTTGTTAGTTTCTCCCTGGTTGTTTTGGGAAATGTCTTTGCCAGGGCAGTCATATAGCCTACTTTATTTGAATCTAGGCCTATTTGTAAGCACACTATCCTTAACTGTTGACTTTGTTGCTGATAATTTGTGCCATGCTTGATGTAAATGCTATCGTTATATTTGAACTAAGATGAGTATTTTTTTGCCATTTAATTGTATTTTATAAACTTCGGACCTCCGGAGCAGTTTGATTAATGTTTCACCGGGTCACTTGAGACGGGATGTCTTTGTTGCCAGTTGTATAGCACTCTCCATTGTATGCCTCTTAAGAGGGCGAGAACTTAAAGGAAAACGCTTCAAATGACTCTGTCACGCGTGAATATGCACAAAAGTAGGCTATGAGAACTTCTCATGCGGGATCTTGATTTATTAAACACACATGCACAGATACATGCCCAACTGCTCCACGAGTGACCTGCTGCACTGTGAGAGGATCGCCATAAACCTTCTGTGAGGTACAGATTGAATGATTTTCAGCTTAAGACATTGGTGTGTAACTTGAATGTATTGTCTTGCAAGCAATGGATGTATCCAGCCAATGCATTTTACTGTAAAGCAATAATCTAAAAAGAATATTAACAACAATTTATGAAGCATACGAGTATTGTATGGAGAAAACAATTAAATTATACTGTTTATAAATGTGTTTCTTGGGTGTCTGTCTTGCATTTGTTCATTGAATTAGTTTTTAGTGCCCCCACATGTATAAAGCCAGTAACTAGTTTTGGCCATTTTGTGTTTCCTTCTAAAATGGAATCGTCGTTGACCTTCTGCCAGGGCCACTGCTGGCCAAATAGGTGCCCTAAGCAGGATTGTATTGTTGTGCCCCCTCCCTCAAATATTATGGAAGTAAAAAAAACACCTACAATAGGGGTCAAAATAATAAAATATAAAAGTAAATAAATAAATCCTAATTCAATTGTATTATTTACAAATTACAATTGAAGCTCTAGACAGTTACGGCTATGATTTTATTAATACAGTTGTCCGATTGATTTTATAGTCTCAAGCATTCAGAAATCACGCAAAAGAAAATGAAGCAGTTTTACGATAAAACCATGGTTAATTTTTGTAAGGGTTGTGATGTCCACGTTTTTTTTTTTTGTGTTTTTTTTTTTTAAAGGAATTTTTGAGGCTGTGTCATCTATAGCAAAAAGGTGGCCAAAAATTAAAGATTAAGTGGATATTTGAATTAAAGGGTTAGTTCACCCAAAAATGAAAAATAGCCTGTGTTTTACTCACCCTCAAAGCATCCTAGGTGTATGTGACTTTCTTCTTTCAGACGAATCCAATCGGAGTTAGATTAAAAATTGTCCTGGCCCCTCCAAGCCTTTCAATGGGGGTAAGCGGGTGTTCGGTTGTCAACAGGTCAGAAGACGTGAAATAAAGCACGCGCATCCGTAGTAAAACGTCCCTCATGCGGCTCCGGGGTGTGAATAAAGACCTCCTTTAGCGAATCCATGCATTTTTGTAAGATAAATATCCATATTTCAAACGTAATAAACACTTTTCTCTCACTTCCACTGACTGTGGTACGCGGAAGACGTTCAGTATAAACTGAAAGCTGAAACTTAAGTTCATTGTTCCAGTAGAATCTTTTTATGGGACCCTTGAAGACTAGGATTGGATAAAAAATTTTGATACTATTCAGGACGTTTTTTACATACCAAATTGTATACCCTTAATCTGCAAAACATTAAGGATTTTAAGTCTGCAAGCATGCCATGGAGACAACTGCAGGATCTCACAGAGATTATAAATAGACAATTATGGCTATGATTTTATTAATACAGTTGTCTGATTGATTTTATAGTCTCAAGCATTCAGAAATCACGCAAAAGAAAATTAAGCAGTTTTATAGGATATCACAGAGAATATTACTGTATGTTTACTGACAGGATATCAACAGGCTAACGTGATTTTGCACAAGGATCTTGCTGATGACTTTGAGGCGTTTTGCCGAGCTAACAGCAGTCCCCTACCGCTGCTGTACAGGAGCAAATGTGGGGAATGGAGCTGCAGCCCTCTCGCCACAGGATCTGACATCAGGTTTTTTCACACCAGAGTATTAACTGACTATATAACTGAAATATAACCCCTGGCCATCACTTGTAAATTGTATTTATTTATTTTTTTTTTTCACCACCCATTTACTAAATAGGTGTGAAATGAAATGTAGATAGATAGATAGATTAATCTTTTTCACAATAAAGTGTTCTAGTGCCATCTTGTCATTTAATAATTACAGCCAGAGATGGACTATGGAAGGTATTTTCTGCCAATTTTAAATAAATCAATTCAATTATAAAAATGAAAATGAAAACCAGATTAACAATTTCATTATAGAAAATGTTATACAAAATAAGTGCCAAAACTGAAAATGAAATGAAATGATTTAATTACCATTTTAATTTTCACTGTGACAATGCATTGTCCCTGCCAATCTTAAAATCAAAAGGCAAACATGAAAAAGAAAATGCAAATAGTTTTTAAAAAGCTTTTTATTAATGCTCATGCAATAATAGTGACACAATTCAAATTAAAATGTAAAGTTTAGTTTTCGTTTTATTGTCTCTTATTTCACAGTTTTCATTTTTGTTTTCATTTTCAAAGTCAACCTGTATGCAAATTCTATGTTAATTAGTGGACGGGGCTTATTGTTCAAGTGACCTAGAGTGTCTGAGGGCTATTGTATGGAGGCCCGTATCCGCGACAGTCGAGTAAAAAATATGATTATGTAAGTCATAATAATTAGAAACGTTCTCATATTAATGACTAAATATCTAATAATAATGAGAAACTTTATCATAATAATGACTTGCTTCTCTCGTATTAGTGAGAAACCTTTTATTACTTCTATGCATGTGCCAAGCAGCGGACCAGAAGGGAGCCACACTGTAAAAAATGATTGTGATTTTAACAGTAAAAGACTGTAAAAATGCTACAGTAAAAACCTTTTAACTGGTTAACAGTAAGTTTCCATACTATATTCGGTGAATAAATGTTATTACATTTAATGTAATTTTACAGTAAAATACTGTTAAAACTATGGTTTTTGGAAGTGAAAAAGAAAGTCATTGTATAATTTACAGTGACAAACTGTAAATTGACACTCCCAGAATTTCCTGCATGACACTTCATATTTGAAGTTTTTGTTTTTGTTGAAATAACGTTTCTTCTTGAAGTTCTGGCAACCACAGCTGCCGGTATTTTACCGTAAATGTCACCGATTTTTTTTTACAGTGTAGATGCCATACTGAAATTATCAGTATGTCTTCCATACTTTTCCAAGCGCATGAGAAGGTGTGTAATGCAGAAGCAGAGTGGTTACCATGGTAACGAACAGCGCCTGCTTGTGCTTACCAGTGAAAACATCTGATGGATTACTGAAGAAATACTGTATTCATAGTTGCATGAATGTCCCTTATGAAAATTAACCAAGGTTTTACTACAAACAAACAAGTACATGGTTAATATAGTTAAAACCATGGTAACCACAGATTAACCATGGGTTAATCGCAGTGGGATCTCCTCCCCTTCTCTGAAATCCTGAAACCTTTTAGGATAATACCAGTACAATAAACAGGCCAATTGTCGTTAATTATGCAAATTACATGCAAATACTAACAAACATGCGGGCAGTATATAATGTGATGAGAAGAGCGACAATTGCCTCAGAATCTTCTTCCTCACTCTGCCACTGTCGAAGACGCACCTGAAGATAAGACCGCTTCTTCACTGCATCCGATGGCTACCTTCTGCCGAATTTGCGCGGGCCCCATCGATCCGCCGGACCTGCACGAGCACTGCATCACCTGTCTGGGCCTGCTGGCATGCATTTTGAGGACTCGGAGGAGCATCACTTGTCTCCTTACAGGGATGAGGCCCACTGCCGCCAGCAAGCCGCTGCTGGGCCCTCCCCTTTCGCCAGTCCTTTTCGCTGATGAGATCCTTGGCCACCCAGGATGAGTTCACCAGCTGTTGAGCTCAACCTCAACTGGGATGCTCCAGAGGAAACTGCCAGGAGTAAGCTTTATTCCTGGTACTTCCAATCGAACTGCCGCCTGGCTGCCTCGAGGAAGGTCCCATTCCTCCCAGATGTCCACAAGCAGGTGGTGAAGTTGTGGTCTGCACCCCAGTCGGCGCACATCCACTCTTCCACTCAAGCCATGTTCTCCCACGTGAATGGGGCAGAGCCCCACGGCTATGTACGCATGCCCCCCGTTGAGTAGACCATCGCCGCTCATCTGTGCCCTTCCTCGGCCACGCTTGGCGCAGACTTCAGCCTACCTTCTAAGCCTTGCAGATTGACAGGCCACCTCACTGACAAGGCTTACACCTCTGCGGGCAAAGAGGCATCCACGCTGCATGCGATGGCGGTGCTGCAGGTCTTTCAAGCTAAGCCCCTACAATCCCTGGACAGCAGTGACGGACTTCGCACTGATAGCTACAAAGCGCTCTGCTCAAGCCATCGGTCGTTCCATGGGCGAGAGCTCGCTAGAGGGCCGGCACCCAAGCGCCGCATCCTGCATTATGTTCCCCTTGTTCCTGTAGGTGACAAATGCATGTTCATGTTTGTTCAATAAAAGCACAAACATTCTCATAAAAAGAGCTGTTTTCTCCTCATCATATTGATATGGCGTTACTCACCCTGCCTCAGAGCAGCGCAGAGCCGCTGTCTGTGCCTTTTACGGCTTCCCAGTGTTGTCCTCCACGACCTGTTTCCCCACCAGCGCATTTAGCCTCGCTTGGGCAGGATGCCAGTCTACGAACATCGCTGCCAGCGATAACGACCAGAGAGATTCAGCTGCTATGTCAGTTCCTAAACGTGTGAAGAGCTATTCCAGGTATTCCGCGCTGGGTGCTGAGCAAAATAGAGCACGGGCATTCTCTCCAGTTCAGATGCAGACCCTCCCCCCACACACCCCCCGTTTCAATGGCGTGGTTCCATTACTGACACTGTCTCAAAATGCCCCTGGAGAGCGGGTTTTACAGCTGCTATTTTGTGGTACCCAAGATAGATGGTGGACTCCGTCCGATTCTGGACCTGATACCCATCAACAGAGCACTTCACAAGCACGCGTTCAGGATGACGACTCGGAAGCATATCCTGGCACAAATCCGTCCCGGGACTGGTTTGAATCCGTAGACCTGAAAGATGCATACTTTCATTTTCAGATAGCACCGCGCCACAGATGCTGAGGTGTGAATATGCAGAAGAGCTTGTTCACCCCGAGTCGGTCTATATCATATGGTTGAAAACTCGAGTTTTATGGAGAGCATGGACCATGGGTCTTATGTGCATCATGGTCACACACAGCTGCGTCAGCACTCTGAGACTGTGGCGTGACCCAGAAATGTTCAGCCGGGAGGTTCCCCTAGGACTGGTGCGCTGTGGTTACGACAGATGTGTCAACCTCAGGCTGGGGAGCAGCCTGGCTGGGGAGCAGTGTGTGAGATCATACCAACTTCAGAGTCACAGAGCAGGTGGCACATAAACCGCTTGGAACTGAAGGTGGTGTCCTTAGCCCCAGTGGCTTTTCTGTTGCACCTGGAACAGCGACATTTGCTGATTCGCACCGACAATATGTCTGTGGTTTCCTACATAAATTTCCAGGACGGCGTGTGCTCCAGAACCCTTTTCAAGCAGGCTGCGAGTCTTCTATTACGGGTGGATCATCATCCGATCAGAGCGGCACATAACCCGGGTTTCCTAAACTGCGGAGCAGACATGATTTCGCAGAACAGAATTCCTCACGGGGGTGGAAGCAGCATCCCAGTTCGTTTCAGGTGATTTGGGACCACTTTGGGAGGGCGGAGGTGAATTTTTTTCACGACGAGTGAGAACACACACTGCCCGCTGTTCTTTTCACTGTCGCACTCCCTGCTGATGGGAGACGCAGACGTTGTGCTGGCCAAGAGCCAGACTTTGTGTTCCCTCCGGTGAAGATTTTGCCTCTGGTATTATGTAAAACCAGGGAAGAGAGAGCGTTGGTGATCCTCATTGCCCCAGCAGCATCCCAGTTCGTTTCAGGTGATTTGGGACCACTTTGGGAGGGCGGAGGTGAATTTTTTTCACGACGAGTGAGAACACACACTGCCCGCTGTTCTTTTCACTGTCGCACTCCCTGCTGATGGGAGACGCAGACGTTGTGCTGGCCAAGAGCCAGACTTTGTGTTCCCTCCGGTGAAGATTTTGCCTCTGGTATTATGTAAAACCAGGGAAGAGAGACCGTTGGTGATCCTCATTGCCCCGAACTGGCTGAATCAACCTTGGTTTCCAGACCTCAGGGAGATGCTGGTGGCTTCCCCTTGGCGATTCCCCCTCAGGAGGGACCTGCTGTCTCAAGCGAACTGCAGGATATGGCACCCCAGCCCAGAGCTGTGGAGCCTTCATGTTTGACTACTTCAGAGCTCCTAGAGGGGCTAAGCGCCCTGCCTCCCCGTGTGCTTGACACACTCAGTCTCGTGCACCTTCTACCAGGCGTCTGTACTCTCTTAAATGGAGAGTGCTGTGTTAGAAATATCGACTTGGTGAGCTGTCGGATGTTCTACGTTTTCTGCAGCACAGCCTAGATAACGTGTTACTTTTAACGCTAAAGGTTTATGTGGCCGCTATTGCTTCGTTTCGTTCTCCGATTGATGGGCAATCGATTAGGAGGCACGTGCTGGTGGTCAGTTTTCTCAGGGGAGCGAGGAAATAACATCCCCCATGCCCTGGGTGCCACCGTGGGATGTAGCGCTTATTCTGAAAGCTCTTCTCTACCCCCATTTGAGCCCTTGGCATCCATTGCTATGAGGGAGCTCTCCTTCAAAACTGCTCTGCTCCTTGCCCTTGCCTCGGCTAAGCACATAGGAGATTTGCATGCACTCTTAATGGATGATGATTGTATTCGCTTTGGGCCTGGGGTCTGTAGTGTTACTCTCTGGCCGAGAACGGGCTACGTGCCTAAATCCCCTTTAAAGCGCAGGTCATTTCTTTGCCCGCTTTGCCTTCTGAGCCGTTGACCTCACGTGACGTTGAGGCTCAGAGCGCCATTTGCCCTGTTAGGGCTTTAAGGATTTATATTGACCGCTCGGCCATCTTTCGACAGTCTGACCAGCTCAAGGGCTATTGCCTCTTCATGGGCCTGGTCTAAAGGCATATCTATTTGGGATATATGATTTGCAGCCACCTGGTCCTCACAGAATACTTTCGCCAGGTTTTACAAGTTGGATGTGCCGTCCTTGGCATCTCAAGTGATTTCGGTGGGTCACTAAACTCACTTATTATTCTAGTTAATTGCTATCTGCAGTTTGGGGCACAATTTACCATGTATAGCTGTTGACACTGTGCAGGCCTATGTGCATTTTTATATGTGCTTTTGTTACATTGCACGGCGCTACCGTGCTACTGTTGTTGTGTCTGCCGTGTATTCAGTGCAGCCGCTCATTTATTCTGGCCAGTTATGCTAATTTGGTATACCTGAGTTAAGATGTTTATTGGTCTAGCTCCGCGTATCAGCTGTGGGCTTTCCAAGCAGCATTGCTTTTGGTTGGGAATTGTGTGTTGTTCTACACCTTGCATGGTGTGGTCTTAGCCCTTGGTTCGGGTTGATCATCGCCGCACTCATGGCTGGATTGTATACCGTTCCCACTGCGAATGCTTCGCAATGTAGAGTGTCGTAACCTTGGTTATCTGAGAGCAGGAACGAGACATTGTGAAGGTCACCATGATCATTGCTCAATTAGTAGTGCAAGCATTCAGTCTTAGATTCTTAGGCAATTGTCACTCTCACCACATTATATACTGCCCACAGGCTTGTCAGTATTTGCATGTGATTTGCATAATTAGCGACAATTGGCCAGTTTATTATACTGGCGTTATCTTATAAGGTTTCAGGATTTTGGAGAAGAGGAGGAGTTCCCACTGCGAATGCTTCGCAGTGTCTCGTTCCTTCTCTCAGTGAGCCAAGGTTATGACAGTAACCGGAGATGTTTTGCTACACAAACCATAGTTTAACCATGCTATTTTTAGTAAAGCTGTGGTTATACAAATGGTAATCAATCTGTCAAAAAAATGGTTACTACACTTTTTTCCGTAAGGGGTGACGACTTATAAAACTAAAATTAACTGAATAAAATGGCATTTATTCATTAATAAGTTTGTAAAATCTTCATAAAATGTATGGGTTGTGTTAATATAACACGTATTTCACGAAGGCGTCTATTTGAAGTGCATTCATCTAAAGGATAGGTTAGACATAGAAAACTTCTTTAAGATGATTAATTAGAATGAATGCAAAACTGCCTGAAAAGATGCCGATTAAATGTTTGCACACATCTTTCCAGGTGAAACATTTTTTAACAGACTTTGATATGTGCATGCGAAAGGCGTCTTATTTGAAGTGCATTCATCTAAAGGATAGGCTAGACATAGAAAACATCTTTAAGATGATTAAGAAGATATTTAGTCATTTAAGAAGATATTTAGTCATTAATATGAGAATGTTTCTCATTATTATGACTTTCAGAATCATATTTTTTACTCAACTAGTCGGAAAGGGGTCTCCATGCTTACGCCCTCAGACACTAGGTCACTTGAACAATAGGCCCCGCCCACTGATTAATATAGAATTTGCATACAGATTGACTTTGAAAATTAAAACAAAAGCTGGGAAATAAATGAGACAATTAAACAAAAACTAAACTTTACATTTTTAATTTGAATTGTGTCACTATTATTGCATGAGCATTAATAAAAAGCTTTGTAAAAACTGTATTTGCAGTTTCTTTGTCACTGTTGTCTTTTCATTTTAGTATTGGCAGTCTTGCCTCGAGATCACCAACTGCATTTTATTTTTCAATTTGACAAGGACAATGCATTGTCACAGTGAATATTAAAATGAAAATTAAATAATTTCATTTCATTTTCAATTTTGGCACATGTTTTGTGTACAGTTTTCTGTAATGAAATTGTTAATCTTGTTTTCATTTTTATAATTGAATTGATTTAATTAAAATTGGCAGAAAATTAGATTTTGAAGAATGTGGGTTGACGACAGCCATTGACTTCCATAGTATGGAAAAATCACTGACTACCACCAACTGTTTGGTTATTTACATTCTTCAAAATATATTCTTCTGTTTTCAGCAGAAGAAAGTAAATCATACAGGTTTGTAACAACATGAGGGTGAGTACATGATAACAGAACTTTCCTGTTAGTGAACTATCCCTTTAATCTCTCACTATATGTTTCACATATACACATAGATACATCAAACTCTGTGTGTTTGTGTATATATACACACACACACACATATATATATATATATATATGTATATATACGTATCAGAGGTGTGCGGTGGTGTTCTGAGATGAGGAGGCAAAGTCCTTTTAAAAAAATAAAAATCAAATGTAAATTCCTGTCCCAGTAACATGTTCTTGGTTAAATCATCAATGAACTGACTTTAGCTGAAAAATGACTCTGTTATTGTCTTCTTGCATCATTGACAAACTATTCTCCTGTTTGACTCTGTAAAGCTGCTTTGTCACACAGTATTGTATAAAGCGCTATACAAATAAAAAAATAAATAAAAATTAATTAATTAATAAACATTACTTACACTACCAGAAAACAACAACAACAAAACAATTCTATTTTATATT
The DNA here is from genome assembly GCF_001515605.1 of Sinocyclocheilus anshuiensis. NCBI lineage: Eukaryota > Metazoa > Chordata > Actinopteri > Cypriniformes > Cyprinidae > Sinocyclocheilus > Sinocyclocheilus anshuiensis. The sequence goes on along the minus strand of NW_015551089.1, from coordinate 174,074 downwards.
TTTACATTAACAATGTATTCTGTTTATTAAAGCCAAGTATGAATCAAGTTAGTGTTTTTAAGCATTTTACATTTATTCCAAAATAATAACTGAAGGCAGTAACAATTTAAACACTATATTTTATTTGTGAACTTATGTTCAGCTATTCTTTTTAATAGTTAACTTTTAACTATTTTTGAATTATTCGGATCATCAGTCATCAAAGCTCAGTAAATATTGGACACTGAGATTTACTATACATTTCACCAAGCTGATTACTCACTAAAAACTCCCACAGATCATGTTTTCAGGCCATTTCAAGTCTTATTTTA
>NW_015551089.1:168419-171854 GCF_001515605.1 Sinocyclocheilus anshuiensis | reverse complement strand
TCTTTAAGATGATTAAGAAGATATTTAGTCATTTAAGAAGATATTTAGTCATTAATATGAGAATGTTTCTCATTATTATGACTTTCAGAATCATATTTTTTACTCAACTAGTCGGAAAGGGGTCTCCATGCTTACGCCCTCAGACACTAGGTCACTTGAACAATAGGCCCCGCCCCCTGATTAATATAGAATTTGCATACAGATTGACTTTGAAAATTAAAACAAAAGCTGGGAAATAAATGAGACAATTAAACAAAAACTAAACTTTACATTTTTAATTTGAATTGTGTCACTATTATTGCATGAGCATTAATAAAAAGCTTTGTAAAAACTGTATTTGCAGTTTCTTTGTCACTGTTGTCTTTTCATTTTAGTATTGGCAGTCTTGCCTCGAGATCACCAACTGCATTTTATTTTTCAATTTGACAAGGACAATGCATTGTCACAGTGAATATTAAAATGAAAATTAAATAATTTCATTTCATTTTCAATTTTGGCACATGTTTTGTGTACAGTTTTCTGTAATGAAATTGTTAATCTTGTTTTCATTTTTATAATTGAATTGATTTAATTAAAATTGGCAGAAAATTAGATTTTGAAGAATGTGGGTTGACGACAGCCATTGACTTCCATAGTATGGAAAAATCACTGACTACCACCAACTGTTTGGTTATTTACATTCTTCAAAATATATTCTTCTGTTTTCAGCAGAAGAAAGTAAATCATACAGGTTTGTAACAACATGAGGGTGAGTACATGATAACAGAACTTTCCTGTTAGTGAACTATCCCTTTAATCTCTCACTATATGTTTCACATATACACATAGATACATCAAACTCTGTGTGTTTGTGTATATATACACACACACACACATATATATATATATATATATGTATATATACGTATCAGAGGTGTGCGGTGGTGTTCTGAGATGAGGAGGCAAAGTCCTTTTAAAAAAATAAAAATCAAATGTAAATTCCTGTCCCAGTAACATGTTCTTGGTTAAATCATCAATGAACTGACTTTAGCTGAAAAATGACTCTGTTATTGTCTTCTTGCATCATTGACAAACTATTTGACATCACTGAATCATCAATGAACTGACTTTAGCTGAAAAATGACTCTGTTATTGTCTTCTTGCATCATTGACAAACTATTCTCCTGTTTGACTCTGTAAAGCTGCTTTGTCACACAGTATTGTATAAAGCGCTATACAAATAAAAAAATAAATAAAAATTAATTAATTAATAAACATTACTTACACTACCAGAAAACAACAACAACAAAACAATTCTATTTTATATTTTTACATTAACAATGTATTCTGTTTATTAAAGCCAAGTATGAATCAAGTTAGTGTTTTTAAGCATTTTACATTTATTCCAAAATAATAACTGAAGGCAGTAACAATTTAAACACTATATTTTATTTGTGAACTTATGTTCAGCTATTCTTTTTAATAGTTAACTTTTAACTATTTTTGAATTATTCGGATCATCAGTCATCAAAGCTCAGTAAATATTGGACACTGAGATTTACTATACATTTCACCAAGCTGATTACTCACTAAAAACTCCCACAGATCATGTTTTCAGGCCATTTCAAGTCTTATTTTAACATAACAAAGGGATTATGTCTAAGTGTGCAAGTTGTTTACATACTTTTTTTTTAAGTGAGTCTTCCCATTAATGCCATATTGTTCATTCAGACTGATTCGCAAATGTGGAACGCGCATGAACACAAGAGGCGGGATTTATCGCATCAACCAATCACAGCCGATCATAACCAGTCAGATTCAATCATATCGCGATGGAGGCATGTCTCCTCTTACGTGATTTTCCCCCATTCATTCTCAATTACCCCCCACCAAACTCACTGCATGCTTTAGGGGGTCTGTTAAAACGCAATGGGCTCAGGGGAGGCGAGAGAGATGCAGACCCCCTCTGTAACTTTACCCGCTGGTGTCGCTGTTGGACAGTGTTTCTTTAGAAAAACTAGTGATTTATACACTTTTTAATGTTAGGCTATATTTTGTAATATTGGCATTGTTTTATTTTTGTACTACAAATTTTTTTTTCTCATCCAATATTTTGAGGAGACCCTGCTTCCCTTGCCTACTCGGAGGAAACGCCCCTGATGTGGGTGTGTGTGTGTGTATATACAGTGGGTACGGAAAGTATTCAGACCCCCTTAAATTTTTCACTCTTTGTTATATTGCAGCCATTTGCTAAAATCAAGTTAATTTTTTTTCCTCATTAATGTACACACAGCACCCCATATTGACAGAAAAACACAGAATCGTTGACATTTTTGCAGATTTATTAAAAAAGAAAAACTGAAATATCACATGGTCCTAAGTATTCAGACCCTTTGCTCAGTATTTAGTAGAAGCACCCTTTTGATCTAATACAGCCATGAGTCTTTTTGGGAAAGATGCAACAAGTTTTTCACACCTGGATTTGGAGATCCTCTGCCATTCCTCCTTGCAGATCCTCTCCAGTTCTGTCAGGTTGGATGGTAAACGTTGGTGGACAGCCATTTTTAGGTCTCTCCAGAGATGCTCAATTGGGTTTAAGTCAGGGCTCTGGCTGGGCCATTCAAGATCAGTCACAGAGTTGTTGTGAAGCCACTCCTTCGTTATTTTAGCTGTGTGCTTGTCTGAATACTTTCCGTACCCACTGTATATATATATATATATATATAGATAGATAGATAGATAGATAGATATATCGATATATTTAACTTACACATTGTCCTGTCTTTCACTCGACTGTCCAGAGTATTGTGTGTTTGAGAATGGTGTGCTGATGAAGAAGGTCGCTAGTTTATCTTCCTACTCAACTTCAGGACATTGTCAAATTTTACCTCGGCTGTAGTTTTGGTTTCGAAGCAGCCTTGATGGCCGCTGGGGTTCCAGTGAGAAATGTGGAACAGGGTAAAAATGTCAGCATGTACAAGGTCAGTAAACACCTCAGGCCTGGATTACATGTGTTGTGTGCGCCTACAGCTTGTTACTTATTTTGCTTATGTCAGATTTTTTCCCTGTTTGAAATTGTAAAAATGACCAAAAGGAACATCCTGTAGGTCCAGAATGCTTATTATTCTTTTTTTGTTCTGTTTTGCTTTGTTTTTGCAGACCTCAGTAGCTTGTATTAGAGCAGGTCAGTTTCACTGTCCAATGGTGGACGCTGCGGCTCAATGCACACACATGATCCCACTGGCACATGGAGGCCCCGTCCATATTGGGCACCCTAGTATTTACTTATTTCAAACAAAGTTTCTCACTAATCATATGTGACCCTGGACCACAAAACCAGTCTTAAGTCGCTGGGGTATATTTGTAGCAATAGCCAAAAATACATTGTATGGGTCAAAATTATCTATTTTTCTTTTATGCCAAAAATCATTAGGATGTTAAGTAAAGATCATGTTC
>NW_015551089.1:152655-168304 GCF_001515605.1 Sinocyclocheilus anshuiensis | reverse complement strand
AGATCATGTTCCATTAAGATATTTTGTAAATTTCCTACTGTGAATATATTAAAACTTAATTTTTGATTAGTAATATTGTAATATTAATAATAGTAATAACTATTATCCTATCCTAACAAACCATACATCAATAGAACGCTTATTTATTCAGCTTTCAGATGATGTATAAATCTCAATTTCAAAAAATTGACCCTTATGACTAATTTTGTGGTCCAGGGTCACATATACCACTTTTAATGATTTTAAGGTGATTTTCAATAGATCAGTTTGTCAGTTCCCCTCAAATTCACAGTTAGTCAGTTATTTTATTATTTTATTATAGTATCTGTTGTTTTATCTGTTAAAACTTGTTGCTTTAAAAAAGCAATAAGTGTTTGGGCTATGGCTATATATATATATATATATATATATATATATATATATATATATATATAAGTAAATTACACTTCGTTTGATTTAGTTTTATTTTTGTATTGTTTAATACTATTATAGTACTGTTATATTTTAAATTAACTTATTTTTCTACTTTCAGTTTTCATTTTGATTTTTTGTATATATTCATATTTAGCTATAATTTTTTTCAAGTTTTCGTAATTATAGTACTTAAAATTAGAAATATTACCTTGGGAACTTACTGAAATGAAATAAGTTGTAGTTTTTCATCTAGTATTTATATTTTATTTGATTTTATTTCGGCTTTATTTTAATTAAAGTAATAGTTCACCCACAAAAGGAAAATTTGCTGAAACCGTACTCACCCTCAGGCCATCTAAGATGTGGATGAGTTTGTTTTCTCATCTCAACAGTTTTGGAGAAATTTAGGGTGCCATCAGAATGGTAGAAACATCAAAATAACCCCAAACAGCTGATAGAAACATCAAAATAATTCACAAGTAATCCACACGACTCCAGTCTGCCAATTATCTTGTGAAGCAAAAAGCTGCGTGTTTGTGAGAAATAAAACCATCATTAAAGCATTTTAACTTTAAACCATCGCTTCTGGCGTATAACAACAATGGCTTTGATATGCTGTTTTCTAACAAATGAGATTCATACATTTTTAAGTGTGGCTTAAGTGTCCAAATACTTTTTGGGACCATTGTAAATACCAAGTAGGTTCATGGAGGGTATGACTATTGGTGGAATTTGCTCCTAAGAGCCCATCTGTAATACTTAGCTGTGTGTGTCTGGTCAAAACATGTCTAACCACACAAACTGGTAACATTTTAGGGGCTTGGAGGTGGAAAAATTAACTCCACTATAAATATCTCTTAAACACCCTTGATTCTCTTACCGAGCTGCTGGGCATACATGACTTGTCACCACCAGACTATGGGGACCCAGGAGAGGAGTGTCCTGGTGATGTGCCTGTGTTCTGGGCCTGTGGGGTCACTGGTGTTGAGGCTGTACAGAGCTGCAGTAAGGTTTAAAAAAAAAAAAAAAACACACTGCAATATTACAATACAAATGGACTTAAAGGTGAAGTGTGCTATATTTTGACCAGAACATGCTAGAAACCAATTAGCAAGAAGCCGTAGATTTACATACAGTAGGCAAACACCGGTCATATTTTCTCCTGAAATTTTACAAATGTAGTTGTTTTGCACTCTTTGATGCTGCTAGTGGAGTAGAAATTACACACTTCACCTTTAAAGGGGTCATATGATGCGATTTCAAGTTTTCCTTTCTCTGTGGAGTGTTACAAGCTGATTGTGCATAGATAAGATCCCTGAAGTTGCAAACACTAAAGTCTCAAAACCAAAGAGATATTCTTTATCAAAGTTAAGACTCTGCCACGCCCCCCTAAAACGGCTCGTTCTAACACGCCCCCACATATCTAGGTCACTATGTGGAAATATTTGCATAATGCCGCCCAAATGTGCACGCAAAGAAAGAAGGCGTGGTTTGTGTGTGAGAGAGAGAGAGAGACAGGGTCACATCACAGTGGAGTCAGCTGTCTTAACCATGGCTTGTGTACTGCAAACACATACCAGCATCATCACTGTGACTTTGTAGAAAACGAAGCGTTTGAGAGAGGCGGGGCATATAGGACCTACAATAATGTACAGTATTTGAAAAATAATGTGTTTTTTTAACATTAAAGCATGTCAACATATTCTGTTACACCAAATACACAAAATAATGATCTTTAAAAAAGCATCATATGACCCCTTTAAGACTTAATGTCACTGGGTTTTGTTTCTTTAGCGTCAGTTTTGCAGTATACACAGATCATTTTTATGCAGTGTGTAGGAGAAAAACTGCATGTTGACCTTTTGTTTTTTTTTAATGTTGCAGAGCCCGCTCTGGCGTTCACGCACTCTCCTGGCTGCATGTTCATCACAGATTAAAAGGCAGAAACTATTTCGCCCCTCACTCTTGAGCCAGCACATTGCCCTTTGACTTTCTGCATTTCCCAGAATCCTCAGCTTTACAGTATGGCTAGCAAAAGAGCTGTTCAACAAATTCGAGCAATTGAGGAGCTTGTTGTTGAAGACCCAGGTTTGAAGCAGCACACTTTTGACCCCCCAAAAAAGTATTCAAATGCATAAAGACACTTAAAATGAACAAACCTCTTAGCATTATACAACAACATATCAAACAGTGTCATATTTTAATAACCAGAAAATAAATAAAAGTGTTTATTCATGCACACTTGAATAAGATGATGAGTCCAGTCCTCGTCCAGATTCAGTAGTCTAATAAAATGGAATATATTTTATATTGAGTGGGTTGCTTCATGAAGGCAGACACATTGAGATCACACGACCAGTTGTTATTAGACACTTTCACTCAATTGTGGCTGACTGTGGAAAGCACATTTCTATTTAAAATGTTTTTAGTGACAACTGACTTAAATGCAATAAATTCAAAAAATAAACAAACAAACATAGACATGCAACAACAATATTAACTGTAATAAATAGAAAAACAGAAAATACATAGAAAATAAAAGAACTAAATACATAGGGGTATAAAGGGGTATAAACCAACATCATTAATTCCAAACTAAATACAAAAGCCTCTAAGAGGAATAAAAGTTAAAGACTTTACAGTAGTTTTCAAGATAATGATATTATCTCAGATTAAAATTGTTGTGCTGTTTGGTGACTTTTTGAACATTTATGAATATGATATTTAACTAAAATAATGAATTAATTGAGAATAAAACTAATTTTATTTTCTAAAGTTTTGTCATAAAAAATAAGATATTTTTAGCTTCCAAAATAATGTTAGCTCCCAAAATCTCCCGTAAGAAAACATTAAAATCACACCAGAAAAATATAGTACAAGTAAGTTTAAAAAAAAAAAGAAAAGAAAAGAAGAAGAATACTCTTTCTTAAATCTGTATATGGCCTGGGTTACTGGGTAAATACAATGCTTTTTTTTTTTTAAAGAAATCATCTCAAATCTTACTGGTGACCCAATATTTACTAGATACCATAAAAGGTACTTCCAAATAATATCCTGGAAACTTGAATTTCTACAATGGCATTGCAAACTAAAAATATCTGAGTAATGCTACATCCACACCACTATGTGTCAGTGTAAGTCCACAACAACATAGCCATTTTTGTTTAGTAGTTGTGCACTAATTTGTACAGTAAATGTACAAATTATTTTTTGGGATCACTGTCTGCCATTGCAATTATTATTATTTTTTTACTGTAATGTTTTAACAAAATTTCATAATTGGACCTTCCAAAGAAGTATAGATCTGTTGCTAGTTCCGTTTCATCATGATTTTAAAGATGCATACAGTAGTAACTCTGGTTTGTGTGCAGGTTCAAGGGGTATCCAGGCCCTGTTCTTGCAGGATGAGCTCCTAAAGGCCTGTCTCTCGCTGTCCCATTCCTCCTCTGTTCTCATCACCACTGGTTTCCCCACACACTACATGCACAACCCCCCTGAAGAGACTGATGGCAGCTATGCTTCAAGCACTCCGCAAAGAGGTGGTCATCGTGACGGATGGCTTTGGAGATGAATCAGCACCTCATGCGGGATGCCGTGGAGAAAGGTGCCTCCATCATTGCTGATTTAGTGTTTTTGAGATATTCTTGGGTTATGCTAACCTGATGTGATAAAGCGACACATTACTGTTTTATTGTATTTATTAAATTTGTTTGGCTATTATTTGTGTTGATTTGTAACAGGTGTGATAAAGACTGCAGTGCCAGTAATAAGTTTCCAGAGTAATAGCCCTGACTCGGCACTTCACTTCCTGTGCCGTGATGGAGATCCCACTAAAGCCCAGGTGTAATGTGGTTCAGTCTCATTTTCCATCCACTGCTTTCTCTTGTGCTGCATCCTAATTCACCCACTTATACTATACCCTAAAAGTATGCAGTCTTGTTGTGAAGAAAAAGCACATACTTTTGAGTATGTAGCAGAATAGTAGCCGAGTTCTGGGACATACTACTTTGTCATAATTGCATCTTTAACACACTGCTCTGTCACTTAGTTACGTGCATCCCGTCACTATTTAAACTGCCCTGTCAATGTGTAACATCCTTCACAATTTCATTTCATTTCCTATCGTATTGGAGAGAAATGAAAGGCACGTTGATCTGCCAGTAATGTGTCTTTAATGCCGTGAACTCTCCTCATGTGTTTACATGATGCATTTAAAAGTTAATGACCAAATGTATCTTTATAAAAGTTTCGAGTTGTTGTTGTAGATATAATGCAGATAACATTTAATATATTTTTTCCCCTCAGGTTAGATATTATTAATTACAAAAAAACCTTTATCTAAACCTCTCTACACTCTTAAAAATAAAGGTGCTTCAAAAGGTTCTTCACAGCGATGCCATAGAAGAACCATTTTTGGTTCCACAAAGAACTATTCAGTCAAAGGTTCTTTAAAGAACCATCTCTTTCTTACCTTTTTGTAATCTGAAGAACCTTTTTGGGCACCCCTGTTCTGTGGCATCGTGAAGCACCTTTATTTTTAAGAGTGTACTTAATTGTGGGTCTCGCGTATCTGCCATGTTTGTAGTTTTGTAACCCTTTATATTCATGTTTGTAGTTCTAATCGAATCTGTGTCCAACAGTATTAGCCGTTAGAGTGTGCACAGATCTGAACTTCAAATTTTTCATGGAAATAGTATACTGTGGGATACTCATACCTTTGGAATACTCATTTTAACATACTACAATTTAGGACACACTAATTTTAATTTTGAATACTATTAAAGACAAATACATAGTATGTGAATTGGGACTCATCATTGGTCTAAGATCCCATGTAAGTAGTATGTTAAACAGAGCACATTATGCAACAATTAATATTTTATTATACAGTATTATAGTACATGACTTCATTTGTACATAATTCATGTTTGATAACTGAATTCTGAAGACAAATATTTGTGTATAATGGCTGCTAAACTGTATAACTGATCGTTGGTTGTATCATATATGATATATCTCGTCATTCTGTAGTCTCTTCTGTCTCAACTCAAATATTTCATGCCCATTTATGTAGTTATTTGGTGATTATCCTTAAAATTATAGAGGTAATATATAGTCAGCCAATCATTATAAAAAAATAACTCATTTCAGGGTGATGTTGTGGTTTGTTTTATGATCATGACTGTGCAATATCCCTCACTTACTGCATTATTAAAGGGATATTCCAAATGCAATACATCTTAAGCTCAATCAACAGCATTTGTGGCATAATATTGATTACCACAAAAAAATCATATTGACTTTTCCCACCTTTAAAAATAAAATAAATAAAAGCATAATTTGAGGTTACAGTGAGGCTGTGAAATGCAGAAATGTTAAGCTTATAATTTTATAAAGAGAAAGGAAAAATTGAAATCGCATCATATGACCCCTTTAAATTAATTATTCTGCTGAATTGTATGTATTATTTGAACTGTAAAGCTTGTCAGTTTTACAGTAATTTTTGAGCCATTTTATTACGTTATGTTACCACTACAACTAATTTGTTAAATCGGATACTACTTTACACAGAAAAGGTTAAGTGATTGTGTCACACTAACATCATTTGAACAAAGGTATTGTTTACATCTTGTCGCTAAGCTATTGAAATAGTGAGTATATTAACGTTCCTGAATAGGCCACATTCACTGTAACAGATTTTTGCTTCTCTTTAAAGATAATGATGGATAAGAAAATTAGTTCAACATTGTCACAAATGATGTCGATTGAGTTTAAATTATACTGAATCTGAATTATTCCTTTTTAGAAACCGATGTTAAAATGCCTGTTAATATTACTTTAAAAGTTAATTCGTCGCACAACTAGAAATGCAAGTCGATTGACAGTGCAGGTCATCCATGTTTTATGCATTCAGAAAATGTACACATTGTGCCACATTATATATACTACTAGACCGCAGAAAGAAGACTAGTATGCTATTCCGAACACAGCCCATGTCTTGTTTACCATGTAGTTGAACTGACATTTTTATTATGTATACTAATCAGGTTTGACCACTTGGTGGCAATAGAGCGCAGCGGACGGGCTGCCGATCTGAACTACTACAACATGAGGGGGGTGAACATCAAGCATTTAGTCGACGAACTCTTCACCACTGCCAGCATTATTGCAGGCATCACTACCACAGGTAACACAGCCAGAGCTTCAGTGCTCCAAACCACTGTGGTTAACTTACAGTGGGGTTGTTTGGTCACATGACGAGAGTGATGCGAGACACTTTTGTAAGTTTATCTGAGGTAAAAGTCAGAGGTGTGTACGATCGTTTTAAAGAAAGGGGAAATCCTAAGAACATTTATTTATTTGTGTTACAATGCGGACAAAACATATTTCCCTTATTCATATTGTTAATAAAAGTTCAAAGTTTAATATAAGTGAATTTGTCATTGTACTGTTTTATTGTATAACCTATTTTTATTATTATTAACAAATAATAAACAAACTAAGCATTCGTTTGAAGTAAGGGGAACATTCCAAAAACCTTTTATTTATTTGTTGCAACGCGAATGTCTTATTCGTTCTGTTAATAAAAATGTTATGTTTAATATAATTACTTTGTCATTGCAGTATTGCTGATGTTGTGTGTGGGATTTTTTTTTCTTTAAGAGTAATACTGAATCAACCTTAAGCATTCATTTTGTTCCAAGAATAGGTAAGATCTAACGTTAAAGATCAAAATAAGCGCTGCAGATGCGAGAATGCGAGATTGGTTGCTTCTGAGGTAAATAGACGCTCTCGCTCTTTCTCTGCTGTATCTTTGCAATGGCTGTAGAAATGGTCGTTAATTCTTGATTTGGGTACAGCACAGACGTTACAGGTAATAATATGATCAAAAAGTAATGGCAACACACGACTTCCTAAGTCAGTTTAAGTTGAAACGACTTTCACAATCAATTTGATTAAACTTAATTCGTGTTTTACTGTTGCTTACTGTCATTGTAGGCTTAGGCTACTTTTTTTTCCTATGAATTTTAAGGAATATACAAATGAATAAAATTAGTTTTATTTATTTTTTGTTACAACATTTCCATTTATTTATTTTTAACACCGCCCCCCCAGCCCCCCCATTTTTTCTTGGACTACACGCCAGGGGGTGCTGCAGCACCCTCAGCACCCCTACTTCCCTCGGTAATGCACCAGGGAGTGGTTTAATGAGATCTGTCACCCCTTTGGAACAGGATTAATTGTGTGTGTATGTGTGTGTGTGTGTACAGGGATCGGGGATGGAGGTAATGAGCTTGGTATGGGCAAAGTCAAAGCAGCAGTTAAAGCATACATGCCTAATCGAAATCTGATTGCGTGTGACGTGGCTGCTGATTTTGCCATCACTGCAGGTAAGTTAAAGGGGTCATATGATGCGATTTCAATTTTTCCTTATGTACAGTATGTGGAAAATAATGTGTTTTTTGAACTTTAAACCGCATAAACACATTTCATTACACCAAATACACAAAATAATGTTCTTTTTAGCAGCATCATATGACCCCTTTAAGTGCACCTCACACAGAGACCGCATAATGTGCGCGTTTCCTGCTAGCTGGAAAAACAGGCCGCTGCACCTAAACACACAGCCTATGTGGTCCCACACAGTGGTTCTAAGTTTCACATCAAACCTACTTGTTCCTTATTAAGGGGGCTAAAGGAAGAATGCTAGTTTCCGATATCATAGGAAGTGCATCAGAGATGTTATTTGACATTGTCAGTGTTGCCTAGTGTCTGTTTGATTAAAAAATATATATATTTCCAACATTTAATCGATATTTAGGCATGTTTAAGAGTGAAATGGAAAATATTGAGAATAATAATATAAATATCTTGAATTAAATTTTTTGAGTAGTAGTTCATTTAGATACTATATTTAAATGAATGTTTCAGATTAAATACAAGTTAACCTGTATTGATTTAAAAAAAATTGAGCTTGAGACTATTTAGTATGGTACACAATAGCATGTCACATTTATAGTCGACAGACAGATCTTGTACTGTGTGTAACTCAGAATATTTTCCCCAAAACTAATAATATAGAGCAATGCACACAAACAAACAAATAAATAACTTGGTAATTTATTCATTCATTTATTTATTTTCATGTATGTGCACTATTTATTTTAGTATTTTACCATTGGAATGCACTATTGGTCAAAAGTTTGGAGTATTGATTTTTTTTTTAATGTTTTTTTATTTAATTGTCTCTTATTCTCACCAAGGCTGCATTTATTTAATAAAAAAAAAAAAATGCAGTTGTGAAAGAATATTACAATTTAAAATGCCTCTTTTCAGGTTTCTTTAGTGTCACATGATCTTTCAGAAATCATTCTGATATGCTGATTTGGTGTTCGGTTATTAATAACGGTTCTTAATATTATTGTAGAAAATGTGCTTAATATTTCTATTAATAGATTATTTTGGGGGGGAATTTTTTGATGAATAGAAAGTTCAATGAACATAATTTATTTGAAATTTTTAGGAACATTATGAATGTATTTAATATCACCTTTGATCAATTTAATGTTGTTGTTTTTTTTTTATCAATTTAATGTTTTAAATCTTACACCGAACTTTTGAATGGTAGTGTATAGTGAAAAATGCTGGAGTAATGGCTGCTGAAAATGTAGCTTTGCAATCACAGGACTAAATATCATTTTAAAATGTATTAGAACACAGTTACTTTAAATTGTAATAATATTTCACAATATTGCTGTTTTTATTTTTATTTTGATCAAATAAGTGTAGCCTTGGTGAGCATAAGAGACTTCTATCAAAAACATTTAAAAATCCAAATTATTCCAAACGGTTTGATTGTGTATACTATATACTATCAACTATACTATTGAGGTGTCTACAGAAACTTGTATTTGCACCTCAATGATTGTGTACCATGAACAATCTTTTCTTAGCATACCTAACGTCCACTTCCTGTATAGGAGTGTCCAACTGGGGTGGCTATGCTGTCGCCTGTGCTCTGTATGTTCTCAATCTCTGTCCAATAGACTGGCGGTACCTCCAGAGGGGCTTGGGTCTGTCAGCCACACCTGATCAACAGAGCCTGTGAACGGCCTGCCTGCCCACTGTAGCCAAGGTAACACAGTATTATCAAAAATAGAAGATGATGGCTGATGATTATGATGGCTAAGTTCAGTCCTACATTACGTTAAAGCATCTGTTCTTCTAAAAAAAAAGTATTGCATTGCAGTTTAAGGGTGTCTCTGGAAGAGTTTATGCATGTCACCTCATAATATCACTCATTTTATTTTCAGTGGAAATCCACTGGTATAAAACTTGCAAGCGTGTCGCAGTGCTGCTTCCAGTCAACACTGGCCATTTTTATATTTGCGGTGAACTGCAGACCACTTCAGAACCTCTGCCAGTATACCTTATAATTATCACGGCCACAACAGCTGGAACCAGCCCGTTAACCCTGTATTCACATTCCTTTCTGTTAGCCTAAATATTTTCTGTGTCCATCATGTTGTTTCTCCTCAGTGGCTGCTATGGATTGATGCTTTAATAACACTTTTCCTGTTTTTAAAGTTCTCACTCCCACATGTGGCTTAAAATAAAAGACCATTACCACTGAATGCATTACCAAAGATTAAAGACAAAAAAAATCCAGCTGCAAAGACAAAAATGACTTGATGTGGTGCATTTATTCAAAAAACAGGAGGAAGAGATGCTCCACATTTTGGTGAAATATGGCATCCGCAGTGGCAAACTTAGGACTGGAGGTGGATGGATTGACCTTTCACCCTTACCATTCTGACATCATACAGCGGCTTAGAAATCTCACTCTTGCCTGACTTCATAGTGTGGCCTGCATCACGGACACATCACATAGCCACAGGAACCAAGACACTCATCTGTGCAGAGATAATAAGGTAAAGTGAAAAAACCCCTATCAAAACAAAATGGGACCCACAACGGAAATGACACTTATTGCTCAAATAACATTTTTTTTTTTTAATATATATTTTCTGATATACTTGTAGAACATTTTTACTATTATGAGAATGTTTTGTAGTGTGATCTACTCTGTAATGGCGATATCGATTACTCAAACGCAGGGACATGCAATTTAATTTTTAACCACAGTTGGCGATAGAAAGGCCAAAAGTTCTGTAGCGCAGCTTTGATGAAATCTAATTAATAGGCATAATTGTTACATTCTTTGGTTGTACCTTGTTATTGTGGTTGTAGTAGGTACTTGAATCATACGTTATATTTATATAACATTATTCATGTTGTAGTCTAAGGAACTTAAAAAATACCACGGTATTACACAACAACTCTCGTGTATCGAGGAGTACAAGCAGCTGTTTTAGTTCAGATCCGTGTTACATAACACATTCATGTAATTTGGAAATTTGTATATTATCACTGACCTTTTTAGAGATAAATGTCTTTCCCTCTTCCAAGGTTCAACCAAAATCAACACTGGAGAAGACCATCCCAAAACCCTTAATCATAAAGTAAAATAAACTGCAGACTTTTAATTAGTCTGGCTCTGGTTACACCTGAAAGTTTTAAACATTTCTCTGGGACCGGATTAACAAGCATGAAAATAAAATAAATAGGCCAATCTCTCAATTTCTTTAAAAATGGTGCTGGATTCGTTTTTACTGGGAATATGACTTTATGCTAACTAATCCCATCTGTATTTAGGCTTCTGTTTATGCACCTTTGTTTAATTTCACAATTCTGCTTTCAATAGAGTTACCGAAGAAAGACAGCCAAGAAAGACCATGACTAAACAAAGAGGACTAATATATGATGAAAGTGTTTTTCTCCTGTTTGCATTAAAGGGACAGTTCTATAATCATTTATTAATTATTTAGTCCTGTTCTGACTATTCATATAGGACATGTTTTCATCTTTAATAATATTATAGAAGAAAATATAATTAATAATAATAGGAGAAATGAGATAGGCAACACATACTTTAAAGCACAAAGTATGCAGGCAAGACAGCCAGAGGTCTGGTGAGTAGAGAGAGGAATTGCAACACAGATTTAATCAGATTTTTGCACCACATCATATATTTGCTGCAAGGGTTTGCTTTACCTATTATCTTAAGTAATTTGTGCCCTTACATTTATGACAAATACTATTTACTCCTATATCAGTGTTTTATAATTATATATAATAGGCTATATTACATATTGTAATATTATATAATGTTGTGCGCTATCTGTCACGCCCACTGAAGGCTCGTCAGTAGATCACACGTGCGCTGAAGTGAACTAACCCTGGAAAATAACCATTCCAATGCCCTGCAGTGCTATTCTATGACATTAGCGATGTAATTCACACTATTTACTTTAATACATTTTATTTGAGAAAGTCAAAAAGTGTTACTTTGTGCCCCGCTCTCCCCTACCCCCCTGGTATTACCTGTGATCACTTCCATCATTAAAATGTAAACTCTGCACCAAACACTCATGGCTGCAATATAACAAAGAGTGAAAAATTTAAGGGGGTCTGAATGCTTTCCGTACCCACTGTACCTCAGCGGTTTGAGCAAACAGAAGATCCATGATTTCTGAAAATAACCATCAATCACTTCTTCCTCATCTAATTTCCCAGGATATGAAATCAAAGTGGGTTAAAATGGTCTGTTTGGAGATGTTTGACCCTTCATACCCACACCGTGTACCTTTTCTACTTGTCAGATGTCTGTGTGCTCCATGTCTGTCCATGTAAAAGGTGAGTATAGGCAACAAAGATACAGCTTCATTGCTTTTGTTTTCTTAGAGGAAAGGTTCACCCCAAAATAAAAATAAAAATCTATTATCATTTAGATCACCTTCATGATGTTCCAAACTTAATGACTTAATTTCTATCATGGAACACAAAATTTCATGCTGTTATTGTCCATAGGGCCATAACATTAGGGTGAGTAAATGACGACGGAATTGTCATTTTTGGGTGAAGTACAGTATTAAAGGAACTGGAAACCTATGAGGTTTGAAAGCAGAAATGGTTTTAGTCTTGGACAGAGATTTTTAGCTGCTACATGCACATGTAGCTAAAGGGACTTAGAACAGTACAGAAAATGTTTAGCTCATCGGTTCCTAAAACCTCAAATGTTAACCACTGGTGATTTTCAAGGTAGCAATCCCTGAGCATTACACCACATAACAGTAGCATGCTAGCTTACCGAAACCATGAAATATTACAATTTAACTTTAGAACAAAATACAGGACTGACTCTGACAAAGTAGGCTAATGTTCTAACCAGTGCAAAATAAAAAAATAATATGCAGCTGTACATCTATGATGCTTCCTTTGTCCACTGAAGAGCCTGTAGCTAAACTGTATGATGTCCATTGTATAGATAATACAACAAAAATGTTCAAACATCAGTTTTGATCTGCTGCAAGAGTGTCACTACTGAGGTACCTGTAACATTATCATTGGTGACTGCAAGCTCAGTAGAGTGCGTGTTGAACCTTCCATGACTTTTTGAGCAACAGCAGAATACCCGAGTACAAGCTTTCTGAGCCTTCTGGATGCCCTTTTGGGCACTCTCACTGATAAAACAATAGAGCGCTGGATCCGCCACACAGTTGAAACTAGTAAGCAACAGAGAGAAATGGTAGTAGTTGAACATTTTCTCAATGAAGTCGCAGTTCCGCTCAAATATGGTGCGTACCAGCAGGAAGACGTGGTATGGTGAGAAGCAAACCAGGAAGATGACGATGGTGCTGGTCACCAGGTACTTGATGCGAGTTTTCTGGGCAGTCTGTGTGCCTGCACTCTTGCCCACTGCTCGGAGGACTCGAAAGTACGACACGGAGAGGATTCCTAAAGGAAACAGGAAACCTATGTAAAAACGGTAGTAATTTATTGGGTACTCCCATGTCTTCATGGGATAGTGCTCAAAGCACACAGATTGGTTATGCTTGTCCCTGCTGAGCTCCTTGTGCCAGAAGAACACCACTCCTACGGCAAGCTCCTTGAGCCAGACCACCGCACTGACCAGCGCTGCTGCTCGTACCGATCGGAAAGCCGAGAAGCGGAAAGGGTAGACCACTGCCAGGTAACGGTCAATCGAGATACAACACAGAAAACCAATGCTGACATAGATGTTCTCGTAGAGCAGGAAACCACACAGTTGGCAGAGCCACTCAGAGCTGCTCCAGTTGTCCCCTTGGAAGATATACTGGAGCCAGAGGGGCAGGGAGGCCAGGTACAGCAGATCGGATATGGTCAGGTTTAACAAGTAGACCCCCAGCTCATTGCGGGCTTTCAGTTGCAGCCAGGCATGGTAGAGTGAGTAAGCATTGGCGGGAAGACCCACTAGCAGGACGAGGATGTACGCACCCGAAAACAGGTACTGGTGAATCTCGTGGCTTATAGTGCAGTTTATTTGCTCCTCAGACATGTTCATCTTTCTAACCTCATGTTCGCAGAGTCTTATTCAACAAGTGTTGGTAAGTTTGTAATCAACTGAGGTCTCCAAATAACATTCCACAGATTCTATGGGAAGCAAACAAAATAGGATGTCAAATGATTAGTGTGTCCAAATACCACCACAGTATTCATACAACCCAGAAAATGCCATGATACACTACAACTTTCACTGAGATTCTGATGTACATATTGGACGTTATGGAAAAGTTGAGCTCATCTGTAAAAGTTATCTTTAAAAAAAATCTAACTTTTGATGGCTTTATGATACTTGTCAAAAACTGATTTGGGTTTTTCTCAGTTCAAGCAGACAGAAGATGTACTTATGCATGCCTGAAAATAGCTTTCTGAGGATTTTATCAAGATGACTGCCGAGTGACAAAAGTTTTGTGTGTGCGCTGTGTCCTTTAAACTCTGAACTATTTTAAGCATACAGGAAGAGATATTATGAAGTTGAAGGAAGTGTGAAACTCATCTACTAATTTTGAAATATGCCATATCCAACTGCACGTCTTTTGCACTTGGCTTTGACGTCTGCGTAGGTGTTTTCTTCGTTGAGTAGAGCCTGTGCAATGCAATTAAACCATCTTTATATATGCTAATTCATGTCATGGATTTGAGTAACATACGTTGCCCTTTTCAATTTGACCATGGCCTGGTTCGCAGAATGTCTGGCTGATGAAAGGATGCTAGATATAGTGGGATTGAGACAGACTACTTGGGGTTGAGACAGACTGCAGTGACTACTGTGGAACACAACAGACCAATAAAGCAGCGTGAACAACATGTTTCATCACCAACCCATTAAATTCTTAAGAATGTGTCCCTGCATACACGACACTTTCAATAATACTGCTCAGACATGATGAACATCATCTGTGCAAGTACAACAGTATTGCTCAGAACAGTGTCTCAATATAGGAAAGCTGTTTTCAGTAGAATTGCTTTTCTGTTCTCGGAGGTTACTTCGGATTTTGTCTTCTATGGAGCCAGCTTTAACATCTACCTTACGGAGAGACTTAACCTATAGAGATTTGACATTTCCCTAGCACACTATGGAGCTGTTTTCCTCTATGAAACTTTGATGAAGTCCTGTACTGTATGCAATAATACAAACAGTTCACTTCCTGTTCAGAACAAGAAATTGTTTGGTCAGAGTAATGTAGCAGTATACGAGAGAGGCAATGTGTTACAATGCTTTTAACTTGGGTAAGGGGTGTTCTTAGGCACAACACTTTGTGTCAATAGTCCAATAAATACATTAATCATTACTAATTATAGAACAGATTTTTTTCAGCCAAACTGTACTATGATTGTGGTTGCTGAGCAACATAGAAAAGTAGAATTCAGTTGAAGTGTGGTCACAGATGTGCATCTGTCAGCTTCAGACATGTCTCATCCAATCAGAATTCAAAGTCTAATCTGTTTTATAAAGCGCAAAACTTCACATTGATCCATCATTTATGAAAACTGCCAAATAACAAATTCTTCATTAATATTGTGTTTATAATTTAGTATAGGGGACTCCAGGACTAGCTGTGACATGAGGAATCTCTTGAGTCAAAAATCCAATTTCACAAATGTGTTTTTGCTTGCTGTTTTCAACCAGCTTGTTTCATACTTCCTCAAATTAAAATATACTGTATTTTGAATTGCAAAAGTATATTTATAGACATATAAATATACACCGTACACACATATATTATGTAAACACTTTTATTTTGTATGTGATTAATCGCGATTGATCAATTTGAAAGCGCACATATATATA
>NW_015551089.1:134813-152585 GCF_001515605.1 Sinocyclocheilus anshuiensis | reverse complement strand
ATGGTGTAATGAGTCGCGCACAAGAGCAATACTACATTAATAATAGACAGGAATATTACATGTGCCAAATATATGGTAGTTTTTCTCTATTACAACATGTTTTACATGTCAAACTTTGGTCAACAAATGCTACCGGTTGTATTACAGTAGGCTACATGACTTAACCAGGTTAAACATTTCATGGCATTTTGTGTCAGCATATAGAGAGGCACGTTCAAACACACATTCTCCCACATTTGCTGAGTCGGGTTATTCATATATATATATATATATGAACCCACCTTTATAATACAAAACTCATTACACCATTTGGAGTATGTAACTGATCACATTATAAACTTGAACCCTTATGGGTTAAACCATGTTCATTTGTATTGGTAGCACATCTTAATAAACATGTCACAGAGTAGACCATGTTGGTTAGAAGTGCTAGATTCTCACTTGTAGTAGCCTACGTATAGGCCTACACTCTTAAAATAAAAGGTGCTTCAAAAGGTTCTTAACAGCGATGCCATAGAAGAACCATTTTTGGTTCCACAAAGAACTATTCAGTCAAAGGTTCTTTAAAGAACCATGTCTTTCTTACCTTTTTATAATCTGAAGAACCTTCTTTTGCCAGAAAGAACCTTTTGTGAAACAGAAAGGTTCTTCAGATGTTAAAGGTTCTTTATGGAACCATTTAGACAAAAGGGTTCTTCTATGGCATCGTGAAGCACCTTTATTTTTAAGAGTGTACTTGAGAAATTATCGAATTAGAAATGATATAGCCTAATTATTCTAAAAGTGCGTTACAAATAGCTGTTGGAAAGCTGTAAAATAGTAAGCAGCATCATTTGTTTGCCTAGTTTACTACACAAATATCATATTTTCTGGCAAAAATACCACAGTGATTATAATTTTCGTTATAACTGATTTTATAATAAATTAATGGGAACTCAAAGAAATGTTCATATTGCATTCATTTGTCCTACTTTATTTCTTTTTATTGGTAGCAGGACATAATACTAAGTGCTCAGTTTACTGAAGCAACAATTACTGTAGTAGGCTAAATGTTTTTTTTTTTTAAAGGTATATGAGAATATCAGATTTAATGAAAGTACATTACCTTAAGATTGCTGGTTTTAATCCCTCGCGACTCATTCCTCAAATGTGATGAACATCATATCCTCCAGACCAACCGCTCCACCGACTCTGTCAGAGATTTGACTGTTTCTATTCGTTTACTCGCAGGAGAGATTTTTTTGCAGAAATAAAATAGCTCCCGGGTTCCGGGGTTGTCGCGTCGGAAAAGAGGAAAAAATTAAATTGCGTCAACAGATTTTACGCGATGCGTGCAATTACTCAAAGCGAAACACTCATCTCAAGTGTCTTCTCAGACACAGGATGTGTCTCGTATCCTATGACCTGCCTGCACAGAAAGCACGTTATAGCTGTGCTCCGAGTCAGATGAACGGATATGAATGTCCGAAGTGCTGTCTAAGTAGGCAGCTCCTCAGCATAATAGCCTCATTGTTCACCTGCCTGTTGGGAATAAGGGTAATTATGCATAAGTACATATGCATAAGTAAACATTTAAGGTTTCTTAGGTGAAATTGTTCACAGCGCCTGGACCGTGCGCAAAGGAAAGGATGTAAAACGCGTTTCAAACGGTTACATTCCTCGAATACTTACACTTTGGTGTCCCATAACGTTTTTAAAACATTTTTGTGAGATATTTTGGATATGTCTGATAAACTTTTATTTAACAAATTTAAACTAGCATAAAATGTCCCATATGTCCCAGATTTTGGCCAAACTGTTACCGCATGCTTTCCTCAGTTACAATACACGTAACATTCCTTAAAATTGTGACAACCAAGTCATAACTTAGACACTTCATATGGCAGGACAACTGAATCTAATCTCTTTGCTCAGTTTTTAGCTTCATTTGTCAAGTTCAAACTTCAGCTCCTGGTACTGAAAGAAGATAGGTTATTGAAGTTATTGAAAGAAGACCAAACATATATTTTGTCTTGAAATCTATGGGAAATATAAGTTTATCAGTAACTACAACTCAACATTTGGTGCCAAATTAACTGGACAGATCTCAAGTTATGCTGCAACCCCTTTACCCATTCTGAAGGTTTTTTTTTTTTTTTTGATGATTTTGGTTTAATTTTGATGTTAATTTATTCTGAGAGCTAGAAAATCAGTTTTAAACTTTATGCATGTCATAGCACTAATTTACTCATGCAATTTACTGAAACCTTCAACTCCAGACATTTAAAAAAAAAAAAGCTTTATTACAAAGAGCAGGTTTTGGAAAACAGCTTTCTCTAAACAGGCTTCTATCATTCACAAACTTTACATTAAGTGTAAAAGGTTGTTAGGGTATCTACTCCTTACATCAAACACACAATATCTTACAGGTACTGATCTATGTTCATGTGCAGTAGTGTATAAAAACAGTTGTATATCTAAAATCATTTAACCAGTAGTTGTGCACATTCAGACAGGACACTCGCCTTATGTTCACACACCCAGTGTGAATGCTTGATCCAAATATATTTCTATGAAGACACACCATTGCCTTTGGTGATCAGCTCTTCCCCTTGACTTATGAAAGCCTCCGCAGACCATAAGAAGTTGGAGATGGTGACACGAGATGGCAGAATAGCACCACTGACAGGGAACAAGGGGTGCTTGGTTGGTGACATGATTGAGGGATCCTGGGATTCCATGGGCTTTTTTACCTCTATGCTTCACTTAGGAAAAAAAATATGTATAATGAGACTACTCCATTCTTCCAGTGTTCAACATAATCAGACTTAAGCATCAACCACGCAAAACAAAAAAGCAATTTTGGAAAAATGAGGCATACACACATTAAAACAACCACACAAACAAGTGTCATTAATTGTCTCAAGGACATTAATAAATAAACCAATAAAAGAACTTCTGGCCATTAGAACAGTTGTGCAGTGTTATAAAATGAGTGTGTTGATGAGGAAAAACTAAACTAAACAAAACACAAAAACACCAAACTGAGCTTCAATTTCTCTTTAGTACTACTCTAAATGCTTGTGTGAAACTGGGCAATATGTCCAGTACTCCAGATTCCTCCTCAAAACCCATTCCCGATACATTCTTCCACCTTATATCATAAGGTGCTATCTTATTTTCATGTCCAACAGCCTTCTGTTGGTCGCTCTCTTTCTGGCTCAGTGTTGTGTCTTGTGTGCTTCTGAACAGAGTCTGAGCCAAACCCAGGTCCTACACCAAATACATGTTCACCCACAAGAAGCAGAAAAGAGCAGATTGTTTGGTATGTCAGCTGGGAGCGAATGAGAGAGGCTGCTTCCTGTAATGGGTCCCTATGAGGCTGGGTGATGGACCTGCAACTGTCCTGCGCCTCCTAAAGATGGATGCAGTCGCTACTCAGTAATTACGCTGGGAGTGGCTCCTAGCACACAGCCCAACGTTTGTTTTCCATATTCAGAATAGAACATGAACTGGCCTGCCACGGAGCTGCGGAGAGCTGTGGAAATCAATGGCATTTGATTGGAATCGAAGGGGGAAAATACATTAAAGTGCCCCATACATTCATTTTCAGGTCAGTCTGAACATGTGCAAGACCCTCAAACGCAACTGGTGCCTTTGAAGCACCTAAAGAGATGGAGAGAGGAAGGACATGACCAGTCTCCCAGAGCTGCCTGGGGCTTTTATTTGTTTACAGTGCAGTTTCATACGTGTTTCTTCACCAAGTCTGAGGTTCTACACACAGCCGTACTCATACCAAACAGTCTGAGGGTCATTGTTGGGGTCGGGAGAAGCAGGTTTACTGGTGGGCTGCTCCTTGGTGGTGTAGCTTAAGTTCGCAGTGTCTGCTTTCTTCAACAGAGGCGACTCTGCCTGCTTTTGCTCCCGAGGTTCCTCCTCCAAATCCTTCAGCCTTAATGCTGATACGGCTCGCACCGGAGTCACCATGGCCACCTCGCCACGATGGGGGGCAGCTCGGGTTTGAGCAGGAGCAGAACAGACTGCTCCTGCCCTGCTGCTACCACTACCAACGTATTCCCGTTCAGCCTGCAGCGGCATAGACGAAGAGTGCACTGGAGGCGGACTAGCCAGGGACAACTCATCTCTCGGTTGAGCGAGAGACAGACGGCGGGGGTCCACAGATACGTGCCCCGGGTCTCCAGGCAGCGGCGAGGAACCAGCCAGCCTAGCAGATATCGGTCTTTCTCTGGCGACTACACCGGACCTCCTCACCACCACATCATTTTGGCTGGGAGAACTTGCCTCGGTGCGGTAACTGTCCGGCCCGCTTGAACGGAGGAGGTCTGCGGAGGCCAGGCTGAATGTACGGCTCAGGCTGGCGCTGCCGCCCACACCTCCGCGAGGACTGGACTGCTGCAAAGGAGCGGACCGCAGTCCTGTTCCTCTGTTAGGAAGGGTTTGCGATTGTGAAGGAGGTGTGGACGTCTCGGTGAGCCGAACGCTTGGTTTGACACTGTGTCCAGGTTTAGGGGCCCGACCATCTAGTTCTGGCGGAGTAGTCTTGATGGTTGGCGTGACATAATTGGTGGGGGTTTTAGCGTCATCTCGCAGAGGGACAGGTCGAGTAGATCTGGTGAAATAATCAGTCATCAGATCCTCTCGACTTCCTGTCTGCACCTGAAAGACATTTAAATCATCATACATATTTTTGCAAAAGCATGTGGTTTTAACTGTGCCCTAATTCCAATATTACAACGGAAATTACTTGCAGGGTTCCCACACCCCTTGTGATGACTAGGACCCTCTCTTCTTGTAAGGAACTCCCTTTACTATAAAAAATGCAGCTATATATTTCCATGTACAAGATCAATATTAACTGCAATAATATGAAGCCTTGTTTTTATGACAAATTACTTGCAGGGTTCCCACACCCCTTGTGATGACTAGGACCCTCTCTTCTTGTAAGGAACTCCCTTTACTATAACAAAAAATGCAGCTATATATTTCCATGTATAAGATCAATATTAACTGCAATAATATGAAGCCTTGTTTTTATGACTTTTCCATTGTCATTATACAAAAGTTAAAATCTTATATATTTGAAAAATATTAGGAACAATTACTAAATGTTTAATTAAAATATTATGAAAATTTTATAGAAAATATTTACTTTATTCCAATGCAGGAGATACAACTTAATGTTGGACATATGCCTATATAAAACAAAAAGATTCTCACTGTTAAAGGCATCATATGATGTTGCTAAAAAGAACATTATTTTGTGTATTTGGTGTAATGAAATGTGTTTATGCGGTTTAAGGTTCAAAAAACACAATATTTTCCACATACTGTACATTATTGTTTCTCCTCTATGCCCCGCCTTTCTGAAACGCATCGATTTTTACAAAGCTCATCGGTCTGAAAAGCAAGGTGTGCTCTGATTGGCCAGCTATCCAGTGCGTTGTGATTGGCTGAATACCTCAAGCGTGTGACGGAAATGTTACGCCCCTTACCATACTGCGCCTTCTTTCTTTGCGTGAACATTTGGGCGGCGTTATGCAAATCTTCCCACATCGTGACGTAGACATGTGGGGCGTGTTAGAACGAGCCGTTTTAGGTAGGCTTGGTTGACTCTTAACTTTTATCTCTCTGGATTTGAGACTTTAGTCTTTGCAACTTTACAGATCTTCTTTATGCACCAAGAGCTTGTAACACTCCAAAGAGAAAGGAAACATTTAAATCGCATCATATGACCCCTTTAAAACTAAGGGCTAACTGAATAATTAATTGTTATTTGAATAAAATAACTGCAATTAAAGTCATGACTTAAATATGACAGTAAATAATAGTCTGGTTTCACAGACAGGGCTTAGACTTAGCCAGGATTAGGCCATAGTTCAATTAGGACATTTAAGTAATTTTTATTAACATGCCTTAGAAAAAACATTACTGGTGTGCAACTTGAGACAAAACAAAGGCACTGATATATTTTAACATCAGTCAGTGCAATTTTCTTTCAGCTGAAACAACTCAGACTTACATTTTAGTTTGGGACTAGGCTTAAGCCTTGTCTGTGAAACCGGGGGTAAGTGTATAAAAATGAAAAAATGTGTTAAAAAAAAGTTTACAAATATTTAACTAAATTAAATTTAATCCTAAATTTCATAAACTTTGTAAATTCTTAAGAACTAATTTTTTTTTTTTCCACTGAACCCCCAAATATTCCCTATTGCTAGAAATCATTGTTTTAAAATGATTTTTTTCTCCCAGACTTGTTCATTACTATGGGAATCCTGTGCATGCATTTCTTGTAATTTGCTCCATGTCTTACAACAGAAACACATTAAAATCCTTTACGATAACAGGACTTGGAGATATGTGTATCAATATGACATGTGATATCAACCTCGGTTTGGCAACTAGCTGAAATGGCTCTATTATAAACATTTCACACAGCACTCAAATACATTATCTTAGTAATCCCCAATTAGCAAACAACAATCCATTGTGCAGGGTCAAACAGATCAAATATCAGGCATAATTTATTTAGGGGCATGAATGTCTCTACTGATAATGAATTAAATTTATAAAGCTCCCTTTTGCTATTGTCACTGCATAAACATGCACCCAGAATCTTGATATGTTGAAAAAGATACAGGATATCTGAAGTGAGAAAATATACATCCTACGATGTTTGATTCACCACGCATTTAATTATTATTTTTTTTATTCACCACGCATTTTTTAACACCACGCTGTTTTAAATAGGATCTTAAAATGATTTTTTTTTTTTAAGTTGTGTTTTTGTGATGTAATGTAGTCTGTGAGGACTACTTGTGCTGTTTGTGTGTTGAGCCTTTTGTCTGAAGACAATTTTCTACCCCATTGGGGATAGACAATAAAGCTTTTGAAACTGAAATTGACATTTAAAATTCTTCTAATTATATGTTATTATTCTTCAAAAGGTCAAACCATCAAACAAACAAGTTGCTAAGAAGTGTTAAAACGTTGTTAGTGTTAAAACTACTTACAGTGGGTGGGGACAGGGCATTACTCTCCTGCAAGAACTCCTCCAGGGTGACCATCTCACTGCTAGGAGAGGACAGTCGTCGAGAAGTGGGCCGCTGGGAAGAACGTGAAGCAGATGGGGCATCACAGGGAAGGGTGGAGCTATGAGGAATCAGAGACAACTGACTGAGACGTGAGCCTTCATGACCCAGTCCAACGACATCATCGCTTGACAGACTGGCAGATCGTCCCTGCAGGCAATCCAGAGAACCTGGAGGAAGACAGGAAATTAAAACCTGAACTGTAAAGTTGAAGAGTGTGAGATGTCATACAAATGGGCACATTAAAAGGTGGAGGATTGTGTGTGTCAATAGTGCTATTCACACAGTAGTATAATCATGATCAGTCATTTCAGCATTTACATGCACTAGCCTGCGTTTTTATTGCAAATCGAAATGAGAAAAGTGTTTTTTCTCTCACAACCCAGAAGAGAAACATCAGAGTGATATAATGGCCTTCCAAATCAACATCAGACTTGACAAATTGGCCTCTGCTAAGTGCTGTTAGGCTTTTACTTGACACTTTGCATTAGAGCCCTGCACGGGCCTCAAATATAGGCCCTAGTCCGGCCCTGCTGTGACGTTCAGTCCCTAGCCCGGCCCTTGTCCGACATCTTATCAGAATTACCGGCCCGAGTCCGACCTGAGCCCGTCTTTTTTTCCCCCTTCTCCCAAAACTTAAAGGGTCTACTTTTCTTTGTGTGCACTCACAATATCAACAAAACGTTGTGCTTTTATAAAATAAAGAAAATAAACACGATGCGCTTTCTGCCGTCTCGTCTTGAACAGGAGCGCTTACAAAAATGAACCAAAACTCAGCGAATACATGTCTTACAGACATGATAAATATATCTATAGAAAGCTTTACATTTCTACTTAATGAAATAAAACAAATCAAAAACAAAAACTTTCATTATAATCATAATCCGTAAAGATGCACTTCTCTCTAAAGGCGCGTCTAAAGAGGAGATGGCGAGTCAGGATCGGCAACTTCATCCTTGCGACACCGACTCAGAAAACACTAGTTTATTAGTAAATAATTCAAATATCTCCTTACTATTTCCCCCGACACATTCATGGTAATTACTTTTGCCAGTGCTTTGCGGCAAGCTTTAGCCTATTGCGTGCATTTGAACGCAGAACTGTTCAGCTGTGCTGACGGCATACATGCTGCTGCAGCTGGACACTAAACACCGTCGAGCCACTCTTGACAGTCGCGGCAGCACGGTCTCATGTTATTTCCACCAGCGTGGCAAAAAAAATTTATTTTTTCATCAAAAATAATTGATGGATGTCTAAAATATAAAAATAAGGAGAAGCCTAAAACAAGCCCGATGCCCGGCCCGCGTCTGAGCTATGATGTGAAAATTGTCCCGAAGCCCGGCCCTAGGGGCGTAAAAAAGTCGGGGCCCGTTGGGCCCGGGCTGAAATGCAGGGCTCTACTTTGCATGGTAATGAAATCTAATTTACTGCAGTGTGAAAGATTTGATATGAGAGGTTTTGCAGTGCTAAGGCGTTCAGAGCATTTCTAAACATGTCGCTATTTTTTTTTAAAGGTTTTTAAGGTGTTGTGGGTGGTTACTTGATACTAGGGCATTGTTAGGTGGTTGCTTACTGCCCCAACTAAAAAAAAACTTATCTATCCATCCATGGTATTCTGGTCTGTAGATATGGCTCAGGGTTCTTCAATGCAAGTCTATTTGATTTTTCTGTATGGTTTACTATCCACCAAACAAAAGTCTGATGGCTTAGAAAAGCAATACCTCTACTACACGCTGAAGTCAACCTAATGTTACGATATGAGCAATAGTAATACCCTTGAAATAAAAAAGGAGTGAGCATGAGTGTACTGAATGTAATTTCCTTCAAATCGTAACAGTATTTTCAGGTTGTGCTCACACTTGTAATTTGGTTCTCTTTGTTTTTTTGGTCCAGACCAACAAAGAAAATGATTTTAGTCCTGGTTCACTTGGCGTTCACATACGTCCAGTGAAGAGAAGTGTACAGGAGTTATTTTTTCTCTCAGTGGATGCATAAGATTTCCTGACAAAAATTAAGAAATTACTGTCACATATTTTTTAAATCATAATTTAATATTTTATAATAAAACGTTAAGACATTTCTAATGGTTGATGGTTATAGGCTCGCTGCATATTTACATATCACCCTACAGTTTTCTGTAAAATATAATGATATAATAATTATATTTATTCTTAAATACTCTGTTTTGTATATTATAGTGAAACAGTGTTATTACAATAGTGATATTTTTTATTTTGTTTAATGTTTCTTTTTCTCAGGGGCTAAGCCCCTTATCTCTTCTGACCCTAGCAACGCCCCTGTGAAGGAAATATCTGTTTGCTAAATGAAGCAAGCTAACATTTTTCTATTAGTTTCTGTACCCAATATTTAAAACTAAAAATGCAGGTATCATATCAGTATCTGCAAGTACCAAAAACAAAAAAAGTATCGTATCTGACTTTTTTTTTTCTTTATCATCAAAACAAAACCACATCATCTTTTTTTTATCTTTTGTTAGCAAGCACCACAAACCATATTGCCACACCACAGTAATTGTGAGAGAAAACCAAATGAGTCACCAAATGAGTAAACTGTCTTAAAGGTCATTATAACCGTAATCTCACAGTCAGACTGTTGACTAAATGGCAAAAGGACTGGCCCATAGCTTATTCTGGTCAACAACAAACAAAAAACACTTCGAGTGAAAGACAGTCCGAGTGACATGTAAAGTTGCTAAACATATATATTTGTTTTTATGTGCCATTTATAGTGATTGTTTAATTTGAAATATACACTGGACATGAATTTTCAGCTCTGTTACTCCAGTCTTCAGTGTCACATGATCCTTCAGAAATCATTCCAATATGCTGATTTGCTGCTCAAGAAACATTTCCTATTATTATCAATGTTGAAAACAGTTACGCTGTTCAATATTTTTGTGGAAACAATGATACATTTTTTTTTCAGGATTCTTTGATTACTAACAGCATTTATTTGAACAGAAATATTTTGTAACATTACAGGCCTACATATCCTCACTGTCACTTTTGATCAATTTCATGCATTCTTGATGTTTAAAAGTATTAATTTCTTTATAAATAAAATCCTACTGAGCACAAACTTTTGAACAGCAGTATTGTACCACAATATATAAACCATCATCATCATAAAAAATAATGAATAATTTGACTATTTAAATAATTTATTATTTGATTAATTTAAATAACTGAATTGTGATAAAATAATACTTGCTTGACAACAGAGTTGCCTCTGCAAATGTTCTAGTAAAGACATGTTTCACTCTGAGAAACAATTAACAGTACTTGAGAGAAAGAGAGAGAGCGAGTGTGTGCAGGGGTGGCAGTTTCCATCGCTGGCTAATGAAGTGGCTATGCATGCATATGAAATAGACCACATAAGGTGCATATGTAATAGACCACACACACACACACACCTTTGGAGCTGATGGGGGAATTGCTGCTGGAGGTGAATTCGGCAGAGCTGGGCCGGTGGCCTATAGAGGGAACCACATATCACATATAAACACAAAGAAATAAAGCGAGGCTGTCGAGGCAACACGTATTGATTTAGTTAATTCTCTAACCTGTGTTTCCATGGACACCACTCCCAAAGCCAGCATCTGGGGAATGATGGCGCAAGTCTTCCTCTGAGACCAATCCTGCAAATAAGAGTGTTGCCCAACAATGAGGCACTAAATAAATCAGTACTCTTAGTTTATCCCTCTTTCAACATTTCATAAAGACATCTGATTAATTAGTACCACTAATTATTATTATCATTATTTCACACAATTCAGTTTCCCTTTTAAAGATGCTCTCCTAGAACAGTGTCATTATGGGACATGATGGGCCTCTGACTACTGCAGTCTTCCTATGTGCGTTTGTACGAACACGGCTGCTTGTTTACGCAGTGCAGTAGATATCTGAGAATGCTTCAAGCACTTGAAAATAAACATTCATTTAGAATGAACGCTTTGTTATTACGCTGACAGTGTCTTGATGAAATGAGCTTTGGGCTTTTTGGCTGGGAGGTGAGAGTCACTGAGAGGGTCAGTGGTGTTTAAAGCTGAAGCCCTCGTGTACATGGTGGTACATTACACATGATAAGCTTGCTAATGGCTAAATAAACTAATGCGGCATGGAAAACACAATAAAAAAACTTAAACGACTGCACTTAAATATGGAAAAAGTATAAAGGTTGACTGGGTATGTAAGGCCATTAAACTGTGACCACTCACCCATAATTTAACCCTACGACTAGAAATCGGTTTAAAAACTTGGCTAGCTGACTCCACTTTAAAGGGTTAGTTCACCCAAAAATGAAAATTAGGCTGCGTTTTACTCACCCCTTTTAATATAACTCCGACTGGATTCGTCTGAAAGAAGAAAGTCATATGCACCTAGGATTCCTCGGGGGTGAGTAAATCGCAGCCTAATTTTCATTTTTGAACTAACCCTTTAAGGTCTATCTATGGCCTGCTATTGATTACCAATGGAAAATTATTTCAACTCAACCCTCAAATTGAAAAATTAATTCATGGTATAGACGAAAACAAAGTCATACACGTTTGGAACAGCATGAGGGTGAGAAAATTATGACAGAATATTCATTTCCAGGTGAACTATCCCTTTGTGTTTAACCCAAAATATTCCTTTATTAGTGAAAACTAAAAGTCTGCTGCAATTTCAATACAACACAAACCGGTAAATCATAAAGTGTCTCCAAGGATGAATAAATTTACTAGCGTACATGGCAGAATGAACATGGTCTGTCATTTGTGGCTCAAGGCTGCTGACATGTAGCCTACTAAACGGCATAATTTAGTGTTACCCTTTGGCCTGCGTCCCGGCCGCATGCTGGAGGACGACTTGTAGCCTGGTGCACTGTTGGAGTTGTAGCTCAGTGGAGTTGAACAGGTGGCTCCTGGCTCTCGGCCCCGCCACCGGACCAGTTCTTCGTACCCGTTCATGCTCTCACTACCGCCCCCTACTGAGCGATAGCCCTCTCTGCCTCTGGACCCTCCACTGTCGTTCAACACTTACAAAAAATCAAGAGAAAAGGTCAGTATCTGCGAGTGCATACAAAGCATGTGCAGTGCAAGCGCTGCTGCTGGGTTTCAGTGACGCTGCAGGCAGCTGCGTAGGAGAAGGTGTCGGAGCAAAAGCACAAGCACGTGTTAGTAAAATGAATCGACTCCAAAAAACACTTAAAAGCAGGACAGTTAGACAGTTAAAGGAACATTCCAGGTTCAATACAAGTCAAGCTCTATCAGCAGCATCTGTGACTCATACTTGGTTTCAGTTATACTCCTACATTGGACATTTATAGGGCAAGTGTTTCTTATCAATTGTTATTTCATACAAAATATGTTAGTTGAGATGTAAATTAGTCAAAATTGTCTTATTATGATCCATATAAATATTATTTTTTACAGACAATTATATTCAACATCCAAAAGTCACTGGACTTTCAGTCATGCAAGAGTTGAAAGATTGTACAACAACTTGAATGCCAAGGATGGCGAGTAATTCTGTCATATCTTTTTAGGGAGAGTTCACACAAAAATGAACATTTCATCATCATTTACTCACCCTCATGTTGTTCCAAACCTGTATGAATTTCCTTCTACTGAAAACAAAAAATATTTTGAAGAATGCTGGTAACCAAACAGTCTCTGGTCCCAACTGACTTGGAATAGTATTTTCTCCATACTATGGAAATGTTTCCAATTACTTCCAGCATCTGTTTTGGTTATCAACATTCTACCAAAATATCTTCTTTTGTGTTCAACAGAAGACAGAAACTCATACAGGTTTGGGACAACATTAGGGTGAGTGAATGATGACAGAATTTTCATTTTTTTGGGTGAACTATCCTTTTAAGTCTTGTGGCTATACTCTCGACATACAGTATAGCCACAAGTGCCCATTTCAACATACATTCTGGTGCAATGTCTTGCCCCACAGACACAGATATTACTGTAAACATGAATTTTGTTTGATTTTACAAACTGAGGAACAAGTCATATTCTTTTTTTTATTATTATTGAACTGACATCATGCCACAAATGCTATCGATAGAGTTCAACTTGTATTGAACCCCAAACATTCCTTTAAGCTTGACTGCTGTGGACAAACTAAAACACCAGCTGGAACTCTCTGGTGCTCCACGAGGTTCTCTTTATTACAGTCATGCTGGAAACGATCCCTCGCATGATTTTTAAAAGGAGAAAGTAGTTTCTATAACTGCTTGAAAAATCATCAAGAGTAGTTCTACATAATTCTACATAGGGCTTTTAATGACTTTAAATGACATAAATAAGAAGGGAAAGGTTGCAAGCCAGACACAAACATGCATTGTCTGTATTAACATCATGACTCAATGTACTTGCAACTGTAGACTTTTTTTTTTTTAACAATTGGTAGAACATTTCTCAATACGTAGGTCACTTTTTCAAGTGTGTTTTGTTCTTTGTTCCACTTTTAATGACAAAGTTAAATGGGAAATTTCACAAACCAGACTTAAATTAGCATTGTCTACTCTATATGAGCACCATGGCTCAATGCATCAAAATGCATGTGCTAAACTACTGATACGAGTAATTCTAGATCATTTTTGAGGCTTTACAGTTGCTAGGACACATTTCTCAATACTCACTTTTTCCAAAACTCTTCACACAGTTCTCCACACCAACTTTCAGCTTGGCACAGCAGTTAATTACATATCCACTAAGCACAAAAACTAGCAAAACACTTCTCTCAAATCAGCTCATTCTTTCATAACTAGCAAATATAATTCAATATATTTCAATATTTTAGCTCTGTAGAAATATTGCAAACTGCTGTCTTTTTCAGTTTTCTATTCTGTCAGGTTTTGAACTTTAGGCATGTGCAAAAACTGGTGTGTCTTCACTGTGTGAAGAGTTTTGTGAATGACCTGCTGATGTGTCCAGATGCAACAATGTGTCAGAGTGCATGTGCTAACCACTAAGTTGCAGCTTTAAGCAGGTCTATTTTCTTTTTAATGACAGAAATGAGAAGGGGAAATGTCACAAGTCAAACTCAAACACACATTGTCTATACGGGCATCATACTCTAACTCAATGTGTCAGAGAGCATGTGTTAATCGCTAAACTACTCTGAGAAATTCTATATAATTTTTTAGCTTTTATCACTTTTGATGACAAAATAAGATGGCAAATGTTACAAGCCAGACTCAAACAAGCATTGTGTGTATGTGCACCACATCTCAATATGCCAACTGCTAGGCTATTCTGAGTAATTCTGCATCATTTTCAGAACATATAACACAAAAATTAGAAGGGGAAATACAAAAACAGTCCATGCACAGAAATTCAAGTTGTGAACATCTGTTTTTTCACATCAAAAATAATTTCACAGGATGTGCAGGCGTTGAGGTTTTCCTTCTGTATGACTCACAATGAATGCAATATCTTCATGTAAATCTAAACAGTTTATTCTTAATAAAGCAGTTGGACAATTAAGATACCTCTTGCTGTCCTAAGAATGGTGATTATAGGAAAAAAACGACATCCCCACCCCCAAGAATGGGTTTAAGAAGTAATTTGTCCCACATAATAAATCAATGGATCTCAGCCATGTCTATCTGATTTGCATATGATGCACATAACGCACAGTGGACATACAGAGAAAAATGTTAAAGATGCAAAAAAAATAAAATAAATAAATAAAAATACCCCCAAGGCACACATGGACACTAGTTGCTGGTTATAAGTAAACTATTGCAGGCCGTTTTTGAGCAAACCTTAAGCAATGCAAGTTCACAAGCCACACAGCATAAATCTATCTGATGAAGTTGTCACCTCCATCTGCCTTCCTCCTTCAATCTCTCGGTCTATATGCATGCACTTAATTTGATTACTATTGACTGCAGGCAGCAACTGTGGTCACCTCAGCCCACCTTATTCAGTGTGAGCAACATCACACACATTTCTCATGGCAAGCGCAATGCTGACTGCATTTCGCTCTGTTTAAAACACATTACTTACTGCAGGATTGCATTCAGAGTCCCGCAGCCCGGTCCCAGGGCCCCCCAGATCATTTATATGACTTGCAAGGTGTGTGTTGTGCGTATGTGTGTGTGTTTCTTCATTTTGATTTAGCACTGTGAGCCTGTGGTGGTGAGAGTGACAGGAAAATCTATTGTGTTTCTTTCTTTAGCGTTTAGCTCAGAGTGGTATTGGTGCCTAATAAGAGTAGCTTGATGCTTTTTAAAAAAATAAAAAATCATAATGGTACATGGGAAGAGTAATGATGAGGTAAGCAGCTGTGATGATGATGGAAAGGATAAAGTGTTAGAAATGGCCAATATGCGAAAAAGGCTCGGCGGGGCGGCAGGGAACGATGTTGTCAGATGAGGACCAGAAGCGTAGGCGTCTGGTAATGGATCGTCGAGAGGGTGGCGGCGTCCCCTGAATGCGCATTTTCTCCTGGCTCTTGCTCCTGAGAAAGCAGAAACGCTTCGCTGCTGGAGGGTCTGGAGTGTGTGAGGGTTAATGTACAGACAGATACACAGACAGGGAGAGAGTTGGGTCAGTGAAAGAGAAGAAATGATGGTTCAGAGATTAACAAAAGGCTACATTTATTATTCATGAAAAATGAAGCCCCAAGGTTCCCTTTGAAGATGATTTTGGCCATGCAATGTAGCATGAAACTAGGGAAAGTATTATTACTTGGAAAGCTGAGAAATGATAGACTGAAATTGGAAATTTACAGCGGGATTAGTTCATTGTGTGGATGTCAGGAGGAAGGAGGTAGTAATTACAGTAACCCTGAAAAAAAAAAGTGTCACATGGCGCCCCCTAGTGGAAAACACAGATAGCTGATGCACACTAAAGCTAGTTTACTGCAACTGAAATGTGTTTGAATTCTTTTTGTGCTGATTTCAGCTTTTAGTGCAGACCTGAAGACATTCAGTTGGTGTGAAAGCTGTTTTCTGAACTCGGGACCAAGACCCCAAAGTCACTTTAAAATGGGCATCTTGAGTATGATTCATATGGACTCTAGTGCAATTCACTATTAATATTACAGCAATTCAGCTTCACTTAACTATCGCTTTCCCTATTGATGATGCCACTTAACTATTATGGTACAATTTCCTCAGTATATAATTTCCCAGTCAAAAATAATGCAGTTCAGACCTAAAGGTATAGTTCACACAAAAAGCTGTCATCATTTACTTATCCTCATGTCGTTCCAAACCTGTCTGAACTTCTTTCTGCTGTGGAACATGGAAGAAGATATTTTGAAGAATGTTGGTGACCAAACAGTTTTGATACCATTGTCTTCCATTGTATAAGAGGGGTAAAAAAAGAAATTTCTTAAAATATTTTCTCTTGTGTTCCACAGAAGAAAGACATTCAGGGAGAGTAAATGACAGAATTAAAATTTTTAGGTAAACTATCCTTTAAATAATACTTTAGCTCTGTGACAGGATTTCTCACCTCGGCCGTTGAGGGCAGGTGAAAGGGTTGGGGACTGTATATGATTCTCCTCTCCGGAGTGATTGTTCATGGAGTCCACACTGAGACGGGACTGTCTGGGGGGCAGTGGTTGAGGGGGAAGGGGTGGTGCGCTCTCGGGACAGTCTATACATGTGGGGATCTCCGGCAGAGGGATGTCTGGAGCGCTTCGGATTCTCTCGCGTGGCGCGTCAGTCCGTTCTCGTTGGTTTTCTTTCTTAGGTTTGATGAATTTCACTATTGCTTTGGCTCCAGCCCAATGCCGGCTCCTGTGTTAGAGAAAAAAGAAATGTCAAAACATCCTTTTGTATTCAAAGTTCATACGAAAAAGAAGTTAAACTTGACAAATAGGCCTAAAAGTACAGTCTATTCTGTCTTGATCGGTACAGATTCCATAGATGGACTCACTTTTTAGGAGTCGGGTCATAGAACTTATACTGGTCCATGATCTTCTCCTCCAATTTCTCCTTCTGTCGTCGTAAAGAATTCAGCTTATCACTGTAAGAGAAAACAATGAACAACAAAAGCATGACAAATTCATCCCAATGAGCTATTTTAATCAACTAATATTTTAATTTGCAATTTCTGTTTTATAGCTTCAACAACACAAGGTTATATTCTTTCCTAGTATCCAGGTTGGCAATCACTGATTAAAAATATGATATGATTTATCTGTGACACACTGCTCACATGTACTGTTTCTGTTCTTCGTGGTAAAGTTCTTTGCTCTCCATGGTTTTCTCCAGTAGGGTCTGATTTTGTTGGCTGAGCATCTGGATCTGACTGAGAAGATGATGGTTTTCCTCTTCCAAGTTTCCTTTCAAACGGGTTAGCAGCTAAATTGAGAGAAAGATAGATATCTTAGCGCTTGATGCTAAAAATAATCAGTATCAGGGCCAGGAATCAATATCTAGTCTCGCCTGTGATGGTATAATACATCACAGCCATAATAGTCTTGGGTTCTCCGCAGAAGCAGATTGTGTATCCAGTATCAGTTATTTCCTTTTACAAGGTCTCTCTCACCTCACAGTGGTTGTCCAGTTTGGTCATTGAGATGTCCAGGCCCTGATGCTGCTCTTTCAGTTGGTCGTAACGCGCCTGCCAGCGATTCAGTTCCAGCTGGGACTCGTTCAGAGAGGTCTTCAGTTCTTTGGTCTGCAGTTGCAGGCTGTCATACTCCTG
>NW_015551089.1:134029-134637 GCF_001515605.1 Sinocyclocheilus anshuiensis | reverse complement strand
TATATTTATTTATTTTTTACATACTGTACATGGAGCAACATATTTTGTGTGAAAATAAATCCTAAAAGTGGTTTGTTTCATTTAAAAATCTTATAAATGTGTGAGGTGGCACACAAGGAATAAAAGGCTCACCAGCATGGGGCAAAAGCCCCAAAGTATTTCTACAGATACTTTAGCTAAAGTATTATGTTTTTAAAAAAGTCAATACTTGTTCAAAATGTGTTCATCACTTTAGCAAAATATGTACTTTTTTCTGTTTATTTTGAGAAACAGAAGAAGGTCTTCAGTTCTTTGGTCTGCAGTTGCAGGCTGTCATACTCCTGTCTCAGCTGCATGTGTGTCTGCGTCAGTCTGCAGGCACATAAACAGAGGCTTAGATGATATCATTTTATAGAACATTTGCCCTCAATTATGTGTGTTGCTTATTTTACTTAAATAAAATGTCTAAAATATGTAAGGTACAACCGGGCTAAAGGCAATAGTATATGATTGCAGAAAAAAAAAAAAAATTATATATATATATATATACAGGGGGTACGGAAAGTATTCAGACCCCCTTAAATTTTTCACTCTTTGTTATATTGCAGCCATTTGCTAAAATCATTTAA
>NW_015551089.1:129762-133987 GCF_001515605.1 Sinocyclocheilus anshuiensis | reverse complement strand
TATATTTATTTATTTTTTACATACTGTACATGGAGCAACATATTTTGTGTGAAAATAAATCCTAAAAGTGGTTTGTTTCATTTAAAAATCTTATAAATGTGTGAGGTGGCACACAAGGAATAAAAGGCTCACCAGCATGGGGCAAAAGCCCCAAAGTATTTCTACAGATACTTTAGCTAAAGTATTATGTTTTTAAAAAAGTCAATACTTGTTCAAAATGTGTTCATCACTTTAGCAAAATATGTACTTTTTTCTGTTTATTTTGAGAAACAGAAGAATTTATTTTTGTTCAATAAATATATAATGTTCATTTAAAAAAAAATTCTTTTTTTAAAGAGTAAAGATTCTGAAAGGATTGAAGGAGATCTCATAATTTAATATAGCTTCACAGTAGTAACAATAAATATGAGTTCATTATAATAAATATAAGTTCATTATATAATATGATTAACATCGTATTTTTAAACATGATGGTTTCATTATAAATATGGTGATTATCTCAGAAGTGGACACCAACGGAGTCTAACCATGTCATGTCAACAAATGGAAAAATCAGCCAGCTGTTTATTATTATCTTAATTATTGTGCCTACAGGTGACTTTTTGTGCCATCTAGCGGTTTAAAGGAGTAGAAAGCCAAAAGCGCCTTTAGCCCCATTGTACCCTATAGTTCAGGGGTGCCCAAACTCGGTCCTGGAGGGCTGGTGTCCTGCAGAGTTTAGCTCCAACCCTAATCAAACACACCTGAACAAGCTAATCAAGCTCTTACTAGGCATGCTAGAAACTTCCCGGCAGGTGTGTTGAGGCAAGTTGGAGCTAAACTCTCCAGGACCGAGTTTGGGCACCCCTGCTATAGTTCAAAAATAATTGTTTATGTGCATGTTACATTTACATTTAATCATTTAGCATTAATAAAAAAAAAAGAAAACAACTATTTATATTACCAATGAAAAATGTCAATAATAAAAATAGAATCACTATGCAATGATGTGGTAACTGAAATATTGTGCATCCATAAAAGTTGTTACTGCTCTAATGTTGAATGTTGTAGTCTATTCTAGCCAGCAGAGGTCAGTACATATTTAACATGAATACTTCACCTCAGCCTCTTGCATGTTTTCAACTGAAAACTGACTAATGAGTGTTTTTTTGATCAAAAAAGTCTCTAACCTGTCTACTTCTTCTCTCAAACTGCGGTTCTCCCCCAGGATAAGAGTGTTCTTGTGAATTTCTTCTCCCAGACTCTCCCTGTCCCTGTGTAGAGACGCCTCCAGTGCCTCCATAGCGTCCTTCTGCTTCAGGAGAACCGTGTATCTGTTCAACACAAATGTACATAGTGATTCTAACTAAACATTTCTCTAAAACACATTCAAGTCATATGATCCAGGAGGATAAGGAAGCACATTCTGATCAATACAAATGTAGTTCCCCCACTGATCTTCAAGGAAGCCAAGGAAGATGCTTTTTTTTAATTTGATGTCATTGTCAATGTAAATGAGTCTGACCAGCAGTACAGCCAACGAAACACTGAAAATTTCTTCCCAAATAAAGTCTTGTGCAAAAAAAAAATAATAATAATCATTTTAACAACTAGATATGGCCTAGAACCTCAAAACAGTGTGACCTATTGTACGTCTATCCATCACAGTCTCATTTTCATTTCCATCAAATTAAAGATGGCATCTATCTCGACAAATGTGCATTGGGGGCTCACATTCACAAACCCCTAGGGGTATTTACAAACAAACAAAAAAAAACGATATTAATATATTTTGTTATAAGAAATTATTTAAAAATGACTGGAAATAAATTAAATACATTTTAAATGCATGTAAACATATTAAACCTAGCACTTTGACAATATAAAAATAAAAAAATTAAATACATTTGTCTTGGATGCCCTGGGGGTAAGCAGATAAACATCAACTTTTCATTTTTGGGTGAACTATCCCTTTAATGCCTATAAATGTTACCAAAAACATTTGCATATAGTTAAAATAAAATGCTATTCCGGAAGCATCTACTTACAACAAAGACTATTTTTACACTGACTGTTCCTTGCTAGTAAAGGGATAGTTCACCCAAAAATAAAAATTCTGTCATTTACTCACCCATATGTTGTTCCAAAACTGTGTGACTTTCTTCTGTGGAAGAATGTTGGCAACCAAGCAGTTTCAGTTTCCACTGACTGCCATTGGAATTTTTGTCCATACAATTGCAATCAATGGGAACCAAAACTGATGGTTACCAAAATTCTTCAAGATATTATGTATTATGCATAATATTATAAGTTTCTTCAAAACTTTTATGTTCTGAAGAAGACAGAAAGCCAATGACTCGAGAGTGAGTAAAAAATGACAAACTTTATTTTTGGGAGAACTATCCCTCTGTCTCTCAATGTCTCTGTCACTGTCAGCGGTCCTAATGGTATGAGGGTCACCGTGGCGACTCCACTTTTACCAGACATAGTTCATTTCTCTATTGTTACACAACCTCCTCAGCCAGACATAAAGATATATAAGCTGCCACCTATGGAAGGGATCAATAACTCAACAAAGGTCACCTACTGTGTCAACTACTACAGAAAATGAGGCTAAATGTGAAGGACTCATATTGGATATGTCCTTCATTAGTGGATATGTTATTCATTCTGGCAATTCCAATTGATGACGACATACTTCTTAAAAGTAGTAGGTGATATTCAATATATTACATGCAGTAGGCTAGTTTTTTATTTCATATAGGCTAATGCCATCATTGTTTGAAGAAAAGCTGGATGGCAGATGAATGCATATTTAGAGGACTGATTGAGCTGGAGAGGAACTGACTTGCTCTCCAGTGCGCGGTGTTCTTGCTCCAGTGCTCTCTGGTTGCTCTTCAGTTCTGCCTGTCGGGCCATGAGCTGCTCGTACTCAGTTGCCTGCCTTTCGTGCACAGCAAGCAGGCGCTCGTGGTCCTGCGTGAATCGGTCACGGGCCGCACACGCCTCCTCGCGCTGTTTCTGAAGGGTCTCGGCCTCGGACTCCAGAGTTTGCAGCTGGGTCTGTAAAGCTCCGTACTGAGCCATGAGAGATGAGCTCTGGGAGCTTAGTGTCGAATTTTCCACCTGAACACAAAATAAAAGTGAAAATTGGACATTTACTGATTCTGTTTTGTATATTTTAAGCTTTCATAATCTCACATTAAATATAAATTAAAAAATATATATATTTCTGGTAAAAAGGTTAACTCTTCCTCTATTCTCCGATAAAATCAAATAAAAGGGTTATTTAACTCTTCCTCTATTCTCCAATAAAATAAAATAAAAGGGTTATTTAACTCTTCCTCTATTCTCCAATAAAATAAAATAAAAGGGTTATTTAACTCTTCCTCTATTCTCCAATAAAATAAAATAAAAGGGTTATTTAACTCTTCCTCTATTCTCCAATAAAATAAAATAAAATAAAAGGGTTATATTTAACTCTTCCTCTATTCTCCAATAAAATAAAATAAAAGGGTTATTTAACTCTTCCTCTATTCTCCAATAAAATAAAATAAAATAAAAGGGTTATATTTAACTCTTCCTCTATTCTCCAATAAAATAAAATAAAAGGGTTATATTTAACTCTTCCTCTATTCTCCAATAAAATAAAATAAAATTAAATTAAATTGAATTAAATATTCTGTATTCCTTGTAGTAAAGAATTTAATAGGGGTTTGGAATGACATGACAGTGAGTAAATAATAATAACACAAATTTATTTTTGGGCAAACAATCCCTTTAGTCTTGAGAAGCAACTGCCTTTCTTGCTGTATGGGTCAGAGGTGAACAGTTGAACATGCTGTTCTCATTCTGGAAACGTCAGTCCTGCATCACACCTGCCATTTATTTAGTCCCTAATGTCACAAAATTGCTTTCTCGTGTCACTAATGACCCTTACACAACCAAAAAAAAACAGAAGGCAGCTTCCTCACCTGTTCTTTCTTACGGTATTTGCTGGCCCTGCTAAGCAGTGGCAATGTCAATCATTTCTATGTGTCTGAGTATGTCAAATATTTCTGGAGATCAGAAAGTACCGATTAGCTGTATATATAATTAATGACTCGTCTTTGACTATGTTCAACACCTATTTTGTCTATGTTCGTGTCTATTTGTAATTTGTTTGTTAGAGGCAAATATGTTAATTTTCAAATTACAAGAAGGCTATTAGGTTATGGAAAATTCTATTTGGGGGGGGGGGGGGGAA
>NW_015551089.1:128171-129736 GCF_001515605.1 Sinocyclocheilus anshuiensis | reverse complement strand
GTGGGAAGGTAAAAAAAGTAATATTTACAGAATTTGACATGGTTACAGTTTCATTTTGAAAGCATGAGATTAATCGTGATTACTCCTATTACAAGCCCTATGTTTTTTTTTTAATAATCTGCATGTTTTGTTTCTAAGTCATAAATATTTGTTTCAGTCCTGCAGTGAAACACGTAAGGCCTACTGCATTTATAATTTAGGAACAGAAGCCTGCCACTGAAGATTACAGTTTTAAACCTGCAATGTTTTTGTATACTGTACCTGTAGTTTAGCGGTTTCTTTATGAAGAGAGGTGTTGTGCTCTTGTAAAGACGCTGCCTGTTTCTGCAGAGCTAGTGTTTGTGCGTAGAGCTGTGCATTCTGGGAATCTAACTGCTTCAGTTGCTCCTTCAGAAGATTTTTCTCTGTCTGCAGGGCAGCATTCTGGGAAGGTCACAGTTGGATAATGTTAGTAGACAAATAAACTAGCGGGTATTAAAAGTTTTTTAAAGAAGTTTAATTTGTAAAAAAAAAAGTAAATATGCCATCTTACATTCTTCTCAACATCGATTAGTCGGTCCTTCAGCTTGAGCAGTTCGGATGTGGCCTCCCTATGTTCCGTCTCCCACTTCTCTTTATTTGAGCCCAATCTATCCTGCCCCAAAGACTGCTGGGAAATCTCAGAGTGAGCTGCCTCTTCCTCTTGCCTTTGCTTGAGGGCCTCCAGGTTCTTTTTCACCTGGTGAGGACAGATCAGAAGAAAACCGGGCCTGATTTAAGATGCAACAAATCAGAGACCTCTATTGCTTTTCTCCCCAACTTTCTTTGTTTTGACATGTACTTGCATGTTTGTAGTTTGAGAAAGCGTGAACATACAGTGGAGAGTTCAGTTCGAAGTTGCTGGTTTAAGCTGCTGCTCTCCTCCAGGCGGGACTCCAGGCTCTGGATCTTCTCCTCTCTCAGATCCAGAGTCTTCTTCAGTGCTGACTCAATCTTTGTCTCCAGGATCTTATATTTACTGAAGGATGAGAAAGTAGAAACTCTGTATATTAGAATGTTCAATCTGCGTGAGCATCAGAATCTGATCAATCAAATAAAAAGGGTGATATCTTTGACAAGACGTCATTATTACATCAGCCTTAGCAACAGTGTTTTTTGCAGCACAACCTTTGTTTCAGATTTATAACAAAAACTCTAAACAAAGAAATAAAATAAAATAAACATATACCATTATAGATATTGTGTGAAAATGGGTAACATGAATTTTTACACATATTATGACTGTCCCATAATTTTTCTATCATCAAGAAAAAAGATCGAATTGTATGTCTTTAGGAAAAATGAAAATGCTAGCAATAAAACTAGCTTTAGTAAGACAAAGTAGTTGGTCATTAAAAAAAAAAAACGTTTAAATGTAATTTCAACCTCAGAATGAATGGTGATTTGAGATGTGGGTG
Source organism: Sinocyclocheilus anshuiensis (assembly GCF_001515605.1). Classification (NCBI taxonomy): domain Eukaryota; kingdom Metazoa; phylum Chordata; class Actinopteri; order Cypriniformes; family Cyprinidae; genus Sinocyclocheilus; species Sinocyclocheilus anshuiensis. The sequence continues at coordinate 128,300 of NW_015551089.1, read as the reverse complement.
AAATTACATTTATTTGAAATAATAAAAAGTGCATTTTCTTTCTTGGATAATATCAGCAGACAAACTAGTGAGTATTAAAAGTCTTTTGAGGAAACAAGCATACACACACACACACACACGCACACACAC